>NW_022436989.1:13100703-13137177 GCF_009761245.1 Sapajus apella | reverse complement strand
TTTTTTTGAGACAGAGTCTTGCTCTGTCACCCAGGCTGGAGTGCAGTGGCATGACCTCAGCTCACTGCACTGCCTCCTGGGTTCAAGCAATTACAGGCGCACGCCACCACACCCCGCTAATTTTTGTATTTTTAGTAGAGACGGGGTTTCTCCATGTTGGCCAGGCTGGTCTCAAATTTCCGACCTCAGGTGACCCATCTGCGTCAGCCTCCCAAAGGGCTGGAATTATGGGCATCAGCCACCGTACCTGGCCAGATGTCCCAACAATTAAAAGTTGCCAGCTAATCAAAATTTTAAACACTGTATGAACCAAATAAACCATTGCTGAGGGCAGATGTGGCTCCAGACTACTGTTTTTTACCTTCTCTTTTACATCTGTCAGATTTTCTCATTCCTACTCTTGATATTTAAGAAGGTTCAAAAATATTTTCTGACTGAAGGAATTAAGAACCACAAATCTAATTACAAATATAACTGTCATGTTCCTCATGTGCTGAAGCTCGCACACATGAACCAAAAAGCAAAAAGAAAAATAAAGTTTGTTACCTCTTTTATTTTGAAATATGCCTGGCCCTTGATTTTGGCAGCAATGCTAAGAACTTTGTTATCAAAAACAAACTGAACGAAAGCTTTCAAATTAGGCCAGAATATCAGCTGAGTGTTGCTTAAAGAAGATATTATTTTCCAAGCCATGTCAAAAGACTCTATGCAGAGTGATTCAGAGGAGGTCAGAAGCTGGTAGGGGAAAAAAAAAAATACATACTTTATTCCGAAACTTTGTTCGCCATTCCTCTAGTTACACTTCAATTTATGTTTCACTCTATCTTACCTTGGGAACCAACACTTTCATGCAATGGAACACGGGTAAAACTTGATCAGAAGAAAGCACTGTGAGGGCTTCCAGTGCAGACTGCAAAGTCCTTACTGGCATCTGAACAGCAGGTAAAAACGGTTCCAGAATTTCACTCCCTGTGGTTGGTATAAGGGTGTGATATTTTTTCAACAGGAAAGAGAGGCACACCCACTGATCATGAATATATTGTGCAACTATTTTTCCCCATCCTTGGGAAGATGATGATTCTTCCAAAACACTGAAATTAAAAAAAAAAAAAAACAAAAAAAACAAAAAAAAAAACACTGAAATAAAGTTACTAGGCCATTCTTCCCCAATTTGCCTCCACGACTTTTGCATGTAGCACACTATCCTTCTAAAGGTGTGAGTGTACAGATATAAACGGTCATTATCCAACAGGCTATCTACCAAAAACTAAGGAAACCCCATAAACCTTAATTTTCTAACTTCTCTGAAAGTAGGCGCTTTTGCTCATCTTAAATGATTCAGTGAAAAACTAGACGCAGAAAAGTCGGCAAGTCTCCAGTAACAGAGATGAATAAGGTTATATTACACTTTCATCCTGAATGGAGCTTCAGCTCCAAAATTCTATAACTCTATAAGCAATGTTGGGCAATCATGAGCCCTTGATGACAACAACAGAAATGGCTTTTTAAGCCTTAACCTTCCCTGTACCTGCTGCACTCTGAGGGGTGGGCAAAACTGCTCTGCTCCTCTGCATGGGGCTTCTGCAGCGTCTGATTGAGCTGAAGAGAGGAAAGGAAGCTTTCCATGGGCCCAGCATGGAGAGAGTCCAGCTGCAGCTCAGGCTTCTGGTCTATGGCCTCACACACCATGGCCAAGGCAGCCATGCTCACTACTCTCTGAATCTGACTTCCAAGTGTTGGCTCCTGAAAAGGAAATGTGACAATGATTTATTTAACATGCACAAGTCTTAATCAGTAAGGACCTGAGTTGCCAGTCTATGGAAAGCTCAGGCTCTCCTTTTCCCTCTTCCTGTCTGCTCCTGAGTATCAGGAGAAATGAAGGGAAACACAGCACACATCATTCACTTTCACTACTTCTCTACAGATTGGCAGTGAACAATTTTAAAGTGGCAATAAGAACTCAGCAATTTAGATTAAGACAACAATGCGATCTTTTCATTTGGTAAACAAGTACCTGGAACTAGTACATGACAGATTTGGTGTGTAAGCCCTTCTCAACCTTTCTCCTACTCACATACACATCTGCATGCAGCATTCCTGTGGGTGAGCCTTATTTTAACTGTCTGCTGAAACATGTTAAAAAAAAAAAATAACAGGCTCCATGTTACAAATAATTCCTTCGATCAGCTGCACACTACTTTTGGAGAAGTCACGTAGCCCAGCAGTTAAGAGCTGGACACAGGAACCACACAGCCAAGGTCTGCTTCCTAGCTCTGTGTGACTACCAGTACGAGTGTAGACATACTACACATTAGTTTTCTCATCTGTAAAATGGGGACAGTAACAGAATCTACTTCATGGGGCTATTGCACGTAAAACACTTGGAACTCTACCTATAGGAAAGGAGGATAGCCAAGACAGCCAGGTCTATACTTAAAGAGGAAATCAACAATCTCTCACCAAGCTAGGAGTGCAGGCAAGAAGTCGGACACAGAAAACAGCACTGAGAGATTTCAGCAGCAGCTCTCTCAAATACTGCCAACCAGTAATGTCTCTAGCAGAAAGGAAATCTCTACTAATTCCATACCCTTCCCTCACTGTCCAAAAATAAATTAACCATCTCTACAGAAAAATTTTACATATCAACACTGCCAACATATAAAATAGAATTTAGTTTTACCTTTGAGCCAACTATGGTCCTTGCTAACCTTAATGTAATTCAGTGAATTACTAAAGGAAGCCGATTTTTAAGAGTAAGAGTTACTGTGGCATGGCTCATGGTTTTGTTCTACATTTAGAACTCACAATGTTCTTTCATAACACTAACAGACTACTACATACTAGATAGGATGCTGAAATATTAAGCATCTTCTTTATCATTTCCTTCTAGGATAATACAATTAAATTATTAAAGCAATCAAGTACCTTCTTTGTTTTTCTCAGTAGCCTGGACTAGTTAGACCAAGTTCAACTTTATTAAACACTTACCACATGTTAAGTGAAAGTGGCTATCTTTTATTGAGAACTTTCTATGTGCCAGGTACAGTTCAAAAGATTTAACCTATCTGAGCTTTCTTTAACTCCCACATCAGCTCTATAATCCCCATTTTGTAGGTGCAGTAAATGAGACACAAAGAGGTTAAATAATTTAGGTCACACAGTTAGCAAAAAATAAAGCCAGAAGTCAAACCTAGCAACTCTAATTCCAAAGCCTGTGTTCTTCATTACTAAGCCTTATTGTGCTATGTTTAAGAAATGCCTTGGCTGGGCACAGTGGCTGACGCCTGTAATCCCAGCACTTTGGGAGGCTAAGGAGGGCAGAGCACCTGATGTCAGGAGTCCAAAACCAGCCTGGCCAACATGGTGAAATTCTGTCTCTACTAAAAATACAAAAATTAGCTGGGCGTGGTCGTGGGCACCTATCATCCTAGCTACTCAGGAGGCTGAAGCAGAAGAATCGCTGGTTGCAGTGAGCTGATAGTACCACTACACTCCAGCCTGGGCAAAAGAGTGAAACTCCATCTCGGATTTAAAAAAAAAAAAAGAAAGAAATGCTTTGAGAACAGGTACGGTGGGTCACCCGTATAATCCCAGAACTTTGGGAGGCTGAGGTAAGCAGATCACTTGAGGTCAGGAGTCTGAGAACACCCTAGCCAACATGGCAAAACTGCATCTCTGCTAAAAATACAAAAATAACATAGCTGGGCATGGTAGCACATGCCTGTAGTCCCAGCTACTTGGGAGGCTGAGGCAGGAGAAGTGCTTGAACCTGGGACGCTGAGACTGAAGTGAGCCGATATCATGCCACTGAACTCAGTGTGGGTGACAGAGCAAGCCTCAGTCTCAAAAACAAAGAAATCTAGGAAAAGATATGTGTACATATATTCCTCCAAAAACAAGAAAGATGGAAATACACACTGTAACTAAGGTATAAAGAGCAACAGGAAAATGAAGGAGAGTGAGATACTAATCAAAGAAGACCTCTAAGAGAAAAGAGATTCCAGTTGGTCCATAAAGGAGGGACCAGATGCTGACAAGCGTCTATTGGAGGAGAGGGCACTCATTCTCCGTGGAGGGACCCAACTGAATGACAGCCTCAATGAGGAAGATATGACACGTGCTTGTGATTTGTAAAACTCTATGCAGCCTAGAGTGGTTGCAATGTCACGGCACTGTGGCAAGGAGGGGAAAGGCAGTGGACAGTGGACAGGTAGGCTAGAAAATGTGGTAGGAAGCCAAGCATGGAGGGCTCTGATGTCAGACTAATAAAATGTCCCGTACTGGACATGCTTGGGCAAAAGACCTAGCACAGGTCAAATGTCTGTATCCAAAGGTTTTAAGATCGATGCCTCTTATATGTTTAATATTACGTTAAGAGTAGCACCTGTAATCCCAGCACTTTGGGAGGCCGAGGTGGGTGGATGACAAGGTCAGGAATTCAAGACCAGCCTGGCCAAAATGGTGAAACCCCGTCTCTACTAAAAATACAAAAATTAGCCAGGCATGGTGGCGTGCGCCCATAATCCCAGCTATTCAGGAGGCTAAGGCAGGAGACTCTCTTGAACCCAGGAGGCAGAGGTTACAGTGAGCTGAGATTATGCCAGTGCACTCCAGCCTGGGTGACAGAGCAAGACTCCGTCTCAAAAAAAATAAAAAGAAAAAAAAGAGTATCAATCTTAACCACATCTTATCACCAGAGGGTATTATTTTAAATCTGAATTTTAGTAAATGCTTTGTATGGTATCAAAATAACGTGTAACAACTGAATATGTATTCCCTGTATACCTTATTCAAGATAACTACAAATTTTGAATCAGAGACTTACCTGTCCACTGCCCATCTCTTGAAGATGCTGAATCGATGCATTTTTCAAAAGAGAAATAACTCTCCAAATAGGGTTACCCCTTTTCCACCCAACCTTCAAATGCAGATTTATAAGCTCGTTTAACACCCTGAGGTATAAATGGCAACGATCCAGATCTGAAACCTAAGACAAAGATTAAAACACTTATGGGTACAAGCAAGGTCCATAATTTTCACAAAACTACAAGCCTTCAGGCAGGAAAGGTTTACCTAAAGGACTACGACAAGACACTGAGGAGAAAATAAGCCCTTTGCTCCAAGCAGCCTTCCATAACCTATGCAGAGCTAAGGACTTCCTTCTCTGTGCTTCCAAGGTGACTGTGCATTCAGCACAATTACGGTGCATTTCACGATTGAGTCATCTGTCTCCCCACCTGTGAGGGAGACCTTAGACAGCAGAAATTACCATCTATCAATTCTTACATCCCAGGGCGAGTACATCAGAAATAACAGCGATAATGGTTATAGCAATGACTACTTCCATTGTTTACAAAAGTCACTTTTCACACAAAAAAAATCACTGTCCCACTTTTGTAAGATAACGAAGTTTCAGAGAGGTGAAACAACTTGCCCAGTAGCTCGGAGCCAGTAAGAGGGACAGCATTAAATGCAAACTTTTTGACTCATGCACCTAGAATAAAATGGGTTCAGCTCTATTATTCACTAGCTCTTGTGACATAGGACAATTTATTTAACTCTTCATTACTAAGCCTTATTGTGTTAAGGTCTCATAATCCAGGCAGGGAGACAGATGACTCTATTGTGAAATGTGCCATAATTGTGCTGAATGTAGTCACTGCCTAACCTCGTCGTTGTCCGTAATATATCCATCACATGGTTTGGAAAGTATCCATTATGTTTATGACAAAACAGTCATTGACAACTTTAGCAAGAGCCATTTCTATGTTGTGTTGGTGAAAAGAATGAAAGAAAAGAAAAAGTTATTCCAAAGAGTACTTACACTATTCAGCTCATTCATGGTAAGTCTTCTGAGAATAAATTCAGAAATGCTCTCTGTAGTAGACATGACAAAGTTCTGAAGAACAGTAAACACCTCATCTGTATGGGGGAAAAAAGCATGCGACTAAAATGACAGCAGTTCTTTGGTACAAAACACACAAGATATTCTAGTAAATGTACAACTGGGCTAAGCACATGAGTGAATCACTTGCCAAAAATAAATTGCAATAATATAATAATCATTCATCTCATGGGGAAATCTAGACTTAATCTTAAAAGTCACATAGGAGTCTCAGTTCTGGATAGAATGAATCAGGGACATTCTTCCTTCTACCACTGAACACAGCTATAAAACCTGGACAGAAGACGTAAAGCAGATATTTGAAAACTCTACAAGGAAAAAGTAGCAGGTAGATTCAGAGAGAAGTGACACTGAACAGTGATCGGTTTACTGTTCCTTCCTCTGGCCCTCCTCCCAACTGTAACCAGATGCAGCAGCAGTCAACAAGGTGGGCAGCAGAACAGGTGCCAGCTTTTTGGTCAGAGAATGAAACAGGAGAACACCAGGAGAGCCGACCGTGAATACTGAGGAGATTCTAGAGAGGGAGGGATGCAGGAAAGCAGCCTCAGAAAGCTGTTTATGAACTCCTGGGCTCACCTCCAAGCTGCACGTGCATGGATCTGATGCTAATCAGCATACCACAGACTTTCAGGACTGAACACACGGAGTCGCCACTGCCCAGGTCCCAGAGCAGCCAACAGATGGAACACATGTGGCATAGGTCCAAAGAGCATGGCAAAAAAGTGAAGACAAAACTGACAGCAGAACCAGCACTCACAGAAGCTAAGTCAGAACGCGAGGCCTCAACCTAACCAGGTTGACTGTGTGCTGCATAACAGTATCAACATTCTCTATAGGATTTAAACAAGATTTGGAGTTTCATATTGTAATATTCAAAACAGCTAGGATAGAATCCAAAATTACTAAACATATGAAAAACCACAAAACCCCCAGATCATATGGAAAAAAATCTAGAGATAACACCAACAAGATGACTCAGGTATGAGAATAATTTGACAAAAATAATTAAAGCAGCTCTAATAAAAATAAGATGACAGACCTAAACCAAAACTTAAGTAATTAAATTAAATGCAAATGGTCTATACCAAAATGATAGTTAGAGACTTCAAGGTTCCTCTCTCAGTAATAGATACAAGGAATAAATAGAAAATCACCACAGACATAGAACTGAAGAACACAATGAAAACTCTTGAATATAACTGACATTTATTGAACACGTCAGCCACTATTAAAATAATATTCTTTTCCAGCGTACATGAAACGTTCACCAAGACAGACCATATGCTACACAATCTTAAAAAAATTTTTTTAAACTGAAATCATACAATGTATGCTCTGTGACCACAATATAATTAAATTGGAAAGCCGTAACAGAAAGACAATAGGAAAGTCTCCAAAGATGATCTAAATAATTCATAGGTCAAAGAAAAAGCTTCAAGGAAAGTTAGAAAATATTTTGAACTGAAAATGCAACATACCAAAATTTGTGGGATGCAGTTAAAGCAACACTTGGAGGAAAATTTACAGCACTGTCACTTCAGAAAACAAGAAATGTCTAAAAAACAATAATCTAAGCTTCTACCTTAACACTAAAAGGAAAAAAAAGTCAAAATAAACCAAATACAAGCAGAAAGAAGCAAACAAAAAACAGAAATCAATGAAATTGACCCAAAAAAAAATCTATAGAAAAACAATCAATGAAACCAAAAGCTTGTTCTTTGAAAGGTCAATAAAATGATAAACCACTAGCAAGACAGAGACAGAGACAAAGACAGAGAGAGACAGAGGAAGAGAGAGTGCACGAGTGCACATGAGTAAGTGCATGCACACACACACACACACACACACACACACACACACACAATCACTATTAGGAGTAAAAAAAGGAGCTATCACTACAGACCCTACAAGCATTAAAAAGGTAAGGGAATACTACTGACAATTCTACTGCCCCTGTTCACAGATGACATAATTGTTTACAAAGAAAATCCCAAGGAATCTTCAAACAAACAAACTCCTAGAATTAATAAGTTCTTCAGCAAGGTCCCAGGATACAAGGTCAACATACAAAAATGAATCATATTTCTATATACTAGTAACATACAGTTAAAAATCAAAATTTTATAAACTATCATTTACCACACCTTTTATAACTATTCCCCTCAAAAGAAATAGTTATAAATCTCACAAAACCTTATAAGATCTATATGCTGAAAACTATAAAACTCTGAAGAAAAAAATCAAAGACAACTTAAATAAATGTAGAGACAGGCCAGGCATGGTAGCTCATGCCTGTAATCCCAGTGCTTCGGGAGGCCAAGGTGGGCATATTTCTGGAGGTCAGGAGTTTGAGACCAGCCTGAACAACATGGTGAAACCCCATCTCTACTAAAAATACATTGGGCATGGTGGTGAGCACCTGCACTACCAGCTACTTGGGAAACTGAGGCAGCAGGATTGCTTGAACATGGGAGGTGGAGGCTGCAATGAGCCAAGATTGCACCACTGTACTCCAGCCTGGGTGACAAAGTGAGACCCTGTCTCTAAATAAATAAATAAATGTACAGAAATACCATATTCATGCATTAAAAGTTTCAGCATAAGAAAGCAATTCTCCACAAACTGATCTATATATTTAATGCAATTCCAGTCAAGATCCCAGCAAGACTTTTTTTTTTGTAGGTACACATAAGTTGATGATATAATTTATATGGAAAGGTAAAGGAGCTAGAATAGCTAAAAATATTTTTGGCCAAAAGAAATAAAAAGAATCACATTACATGCTGGGCGCGGTGGCTCATGCCTGTAATCCCAGCACTTTGGGAGGCCGAGGCGGGTGGATCACGAGGTCAAGAGATTGAGACCATCCTGGTCAACATGGTGAAACCCCGTCTCTACTAAAAATACAAAAAATTAGCTGGGCATGGTGGCGCGTGCCTGTAATCCCAGCTACTCAGGAGGCTGAGGCAGGAGAATTGCCTAAACCCAGGAGGCGGAGGTTGCGGTGAGCCGAGATCGCGCCATTGCACTCCAGCCTGGGTAACAAGAGTGAAACTCTGTCTCAAAAAAAAAAGAATCACATTACATATTTTAAGACTTATTATAAATCTACAGTAACCAAAACAGTGTGGTATTGGCAAAGGAATGAACACTTAGATCAAAAGAACAGAACAGAGTCCAGAATTACACCAAAACAAATACAGCCAAATTATTATTATTATTATCATTATTATCTTTATTTTTTGGAAATGGAGTCTCACTCTGTCACCAGGCTGGAGTACATTGGCGCGATCTTGGCTAACCTGCAACCTCTGCCTCCCGGGTTCGAGCAATTCTCCTGCCTTAGCCTCCTGAGCAGCTGGGACTATAGGCGTTTGCCACCATGCCCAACTAATTTCTGCACTTTTTAGTAGAGACAGGGTTTCACCATGTTGGCCAGGATGGTCTCAATCTCTTGACCTCGTGATCTGCCTGCCTCATCCTCCCAAAGTGCTGGAATTACAGGTGTGAGCCACTGCACCCAGCCCAAATTAATTATTTTTAAACAATTTTTTGAGCGAGAATTCACAGAGCATTCAACCCCCATTAAAGGTATCTAATTCAATGGTTTCTTGTATGGTCACAGATATGTGTAACCATCACCACACTCAATATTACATTTCATCACCACAAAGAGAAACCTCATACCCTTTAAACCATCAGACCCTTAACCCCTATTTTTTCCCAGCCATAGGCAACCCCAATCTACTTTTTGTCTATATAGATTTGCCTATTCCAGACATTTCATTTAAATGAGATCATATAATATGTGGTCTTAAGTGATCACCTTTCACTTAACATAATGTTTTCAAGGTTTACCAATGTTATAACATGTATTACTACTTCATTCCTTCTTAAAGTTCAATATGTATAAACCACATATTATCCATCTACCCATGTACTTTGGATTGTTTCCATCCTGGCCAATTAATTTTTGACAAAAGTACAAAACAATTCAACAGAGAAAGGATACTCAATCTCTCCAACAAACAATCCCGATACAACTACACATCTAAAGGCAAAAAAAAAAAACTACCCTTGACTAAACCTTACACCTTAAAAATTAACCCTAAATATATCATAAATCTGAAAGTAAAATAATAAACTATAAAACTTTTAGAAAAAAGGGAGAAAATCCTATATGACCTGGGGCTAAGGCAGAGTTCTCAGTCATAATACCTATTGCATGATCCATAGAACAAAACAAAAATAAACTGGATTTCATCAGAATAAAAACTTTTGCTCTGCAAAAGACACTATTAAGAGATGAAAAGACAAGCTGCAGAGAAGAAAATATGTGCAAACCATGGATCTAACAAAGGACTAACTAGGAAAAGACTTGAATAGACACTTCTTAACATGCTGCATCTATCACTCTGAGAAGCGTTCATTCTTTAAGAGATTACATACATTAAAAATGAATTTTAAATGTTCATGTTACCCAGGGGCTTTATTATGCAGCCTCTGGAGTATCTTATGAGTCATTTTCCATGTCAAGAAGCCACCAGCAAATGATTGGAAAGTAAAAGCCTTTATTAAAAAATTAAAAACTATAACCAATGAATATGGGAAGGACAGAATGCTCCTGTCTTCCACATTCCAAAAGAGAAGATACTACTCTTTTGCCTTTTCTTTTGCCTATACATATAGTCAACTCCTTAAATACTGAACTTACATTAATAGCATAAAATGATTTACTTTCCTCATATACAATCAAACTCATTCAATTAAAATAAATTTGAGATTTCAAGGGAAAGCCTAGGCCTTGGAGAACAGAGAACAAAATGGCATGAAGAAAAGTAGCTGCCATCAAGGCATCCAATATTATTGTCCTTACGACAGTGCCTCCTCTTAATTACCGCAATGCAGAAGAGCCTCTACTTCACCCTCAAGGCACATCCCCTGGTCACTGCCACATCTCGGAATTTAATACCCTGTCACAATATACAAACTGTGGGCAAAAGTTCAAGCCAGGATAAAAATTATGGTTTTGTTTCCTACTCTACGCCTCATATAATTTATAGTAGTAAACTGAATCCCAAAAGAAGTGGTACCAGAATTAGTCAAAAAGTGATCAGTCAAAATCATGATGAAGTACCACTTTATACTCAGTAGGATGGGTATTATTTTTAAAGGCCCATTAACAAGTGTTGGAGAGAACATGGAAAAACTGGAACCCTTGGGCACTACTGGTGATAATGTAAAATGGTGCAGCCACTGTGGAAAAGTGTATGGCAGTTCCTCAAAAACTTAAAACAGAATTATCATATGATACAGAAATTCCACTTCCAAAAGCATTAAAAGCAGGACTCAAACAGATATTTGTACACCCATGTTCACAGCAGCATTATTCACAAAAAAGAAGATGAAAAAAATCCAATTGTTCATCAACAGATTAATGGAGAACCAAATATAATCTAGCCAAACGATGGAATATTACTCAGCCTTTAAGAGGAATCAAATTATGACACATGCTACAACACAGATGGACCTTGAAGACATTATGCTTTGTGAAATAAGTCAGGCACAAAAGGACAGACGCTGTATGATTCCACTTATGTGAGCTACCCAGAGGAGTCAAATTTATAGAGACAGAAAGCCGAATGGTGACTGCCAGAGCCTGGGGAAAGAGGAAAACGGGGAATTAGTGTACAGAGTACATAGAGTACAGAGTTCCAGTTTGGGTGGAGAAAAATGTTCTGGAGGAATGATGGTGATGGCTACACAACGGTATGAACGTACTTTATGTCACAGAACTGTACACTTAAATATGGTGAAAATGTAAATTTTACGTTACGTATAAAACTACCTATGTGTAAAACTAAATATGTATAAAAAGCTATCTCAGGGAGAAAAGTTCCACTACAGAAGAGTTTACTCCCACGAAGAAAGTGAGACTCAGCAAAGCAACCAGACCCACCACAGTGACAAATCCAGCCGGCAGTGAGGACAGAAGTAGTAATAATTCTTGAAGGCCCATTACTTTCGCCCATATAATCCAGTGTAATGAAATGTAATGTAACTAAAAGTATGTTTCCTCAAATTTAAAAATAAACATTATATAGCTATTGCAGATTAATATAATCATGGAAACATCATTTTACAAAAACGGCATCTGCAGAATGACAATCCCTGAATCGCATCTGATCAGGCAGTCTGAAGTGGTTCTGCACATCACAGTACAGTACCAGGAGGAAAACACAGCCATGTGGACTGCCGTCACTGTGAATTCACGATTACCAACGTCAAGGGCACACTCAGCAAGCCCAGCAATCCTACAGCACTGCCTTAGTGCACTTACAAAGCATCTTACCCAGACAGATGCTTATATATCCAGTCCTCACACTGCCAACACTTCTACCCCCATCCTCAATCTATCTCCTCTTTCCTTAAAAGAACAGAATAAATTAGAAAAGAACTTCTATGACCTCCCATATCCACCCACCTACCTACACCTACCTTTCTATCAGTGCTCCTTCTAGAACCTTCTAGAACCACTTGTGCCCTGGATTCCATACACTCTCACCTATGCTTGGATGCCAGTCAGCAAATACCACCCCTTTATGTCTTCAAAACTCTCCTCAATGAAATCATTTCCATCAGCACATAAACATTGTTATATTCACCTCTTAAGGAAACAAAAACACTTCTCTTTCCCCACCACCAATGGCCCTATTTCTCTGCTCCTCTACATAAAATACTCCTTGAAAGAGCTTGCTATTTTACTCACTATTTTTATTTCTCTCTGAGTATCCCCCACCACTGCCCCAAATTGTTTCTGCAAAGTCACCACTGATTTCATGTTGCTAAACTGGACGGTCAATTCCCAGTCCTTCCATCAAGTCATCAGCAGCCTCTGGTGGAGGATCCTGCCCTCCTCCCAGAAACATGTTCTTCATTGGCTTCCTGGTTTTCCTCCTCTCTGGCTGTAAATTCCCCTGGGTACCCTCTGCTATTCCTCTTTACCTCCCTAACCTCTGGACATTGGTGTCCCCAAGGGACTTGGACCCCTTCTCCATCTACACTTGCTCCCTTAACACTCTCATCCAGTCTCATGATTTTAAATACCACCTGTATGCTAATGACTCCCAAGTTTCTATCTCTAACTCATACTTCTCCCTGAACTACAGCCTCATAAAGTCAAATGCCAACTCAACAACTCCACTCAGGTACAGAGGCATCCCACTCTCTAATACCAGTCTTTTTTTTTTGAGACAGAGTTTTGCTTATGTTGCCCAGGCTGGAATGCAGTGGTGCTATCTCGGCTCATCGCAACCTCCGCCTCCCAGATTCAAGCAATTCTCCTGCCTCAGCCTCCTGAGTACCTGGATTTACAGGCGCCCGCCGCCACACTCAACTAGTTTTTGTATTTTTAGTAGAGACAGGGTTTCACCATTTTGGTCAGGCTGCTCTTGAACTCCTGACCTTAGGTGATCCACCCACCTAGGCCTCCCAAAGTATTGCGATTACAGGCATGAGCCACCACACCCGGCCTAACGCCAGTCTTTCTGATCTCAGTTAAAAGCAACTCCAGCTATCCAACTTACCCAAAAACAGAGACACCTTTGGGTTCCCTCTTTTCCTCACAGCCCACATTTAACCAGTTGCCAAATCTTGGTGGTACCATCAAGAAACATCCAAAATCTCTATGCACTTCACTGCACCCACAGGGGGCCCTGGCAGGAGCCTAGCAGCTGCCTCTGGCTTCTGCCCTTTCCCACTCTGTAACTTACCCTCAACACTATAGCCAGAGACAGCTTTAAAGACTGACAGCAGATCTTGACGCTCCTCAGTTACAACCCCCTAATAAAAGTCAGTGCCCTTGCAATAGCCAAAAAACTCCTACACAACTCCCGTCCCGAGACTTACCTCTCAGAATTCATCTCCTACTGTTCCTATTTCACTGCACTGGTCTCCTAACTGCCCCTCAAGTGGCCAGCTCTCACATCAGGGCCTCTTCACCTGCCAACGCTTTTCCAGGAAGATCTCCCCCACTTACGTCACAGATCCCCTCCCCAACTCTTTAACTCTTAACATCTCACAGGTGAGAACATAGAATGTATGCATTACTACATGGAAAAACAATTTTGCATTAAGCTGAATAAGCACAGACCCTAAGAATAATCTATTTTATTCTAGAAACATAGCCTGGAGAGACTCACACACAGGCCCCAGAAGACAGGTGGAAAAGTGTTCATGGTGGCACTGCACATAATAGTAATAAAGTAAATATAATCAAATGTCCAACAAGAGGAGAATGCATAAATTGCGGTATTGTCATACAACCGATAATTCTATAACAGGGAAAATAATAAAGTGTAAGAAAGGACATGGATGAATCTTAGGAACATGTTCAGTGAAAAGTTATACAAGACTTCTTACACTAAGATACCATTTCTATAAAGCTCAAAAGCAAGAAAATGAAACAATATATTGTTAAACTCACATATATGGTCAACTAAGCTTCTACCAGGACTCCAAGAATACAAAGTGAGGAAAGGGCAGTATCTTCAATAACTGGTGTGGAGAAAACTGCATATCCACATGCAAAAGAATAAAACTAAACTCTTAGCTTAAACACACACAAAAATAACTCAAAATGGATTAAAGATTCAGGTGCAAGGCCACACGCAGTGGCTCACGCCTGTAATCCCAGCATTCTGGGAGGCTGCGGTGGGCAGATCACAAGATCAAGTGATCAAGACCAGCCTGACCAACATGGATGAAATCCCGTCTCAATTAAAAATACAAAAATTAGCTGGGTGTGGCGGTATGCACCTGTAATCCCAGCTACTCGGGAGGCTGAGGCAAGAGAATCACTTGAACCCAGGAGGTGGAGGTTACGGTGAACCGAGATCACACCACTACACTCCAGCCTGGCAATAGAGCAAAACTCCACCTCAAAAAAAAAAAAAAAAAGATTTAACTGTAAGACCTGAAACTGTAAAACTCCTAGAGAAAACAGGGAAGAAGCTCCTTGACACTGGTTTTGGCAATAATTTTTAGGATGTGACAGCAAAAGCAAAGGCAACAAAAGTAAAAATAAACAATACATGAAACCTGAACACTTCTGCACAGCAAAGGAAAAAAAATCAACAAAATTAAATGGCAACTTATAGAATGGGAGGGGATGGTCAAGGGGTATGAAGTTTCAATTATGCAAAACAATGAAGTTCTGAAGGTCTATCACACAGCATAATGCCTAATAGCTACAGTGTTGTATGCTTAAAATTCGATCAGAGGGCAGATCTTAGGTTAAGTGTTCTTATTACAAATAGTAATAATAACAGGAGCCAGAGGAAACTTTGGGAGGTAAAAAGATACATCTATGACCTTGATGATGGTGATGGTTTCAGGGGTGTATAGCCATCCCCAAATTCATTGAGTTGCGTACATTAAATATGTAAAGCCTTTTAACATGTCAATCATACCTTAATAAAGTAGTTTGAAAAAAATCAATATACTGTTGAGGAATATCTACATATGTGGTAAAAACTCTTTTCTAAAATGCATGGATACAATAAAAGTCACAATAGGAAGACAAAGAGTAACAGAAGGGCACTAAACAGGTAAATTTGTTTTAGGTTGCATGTGAGTACACAGGTGTTTACTTTGCACCCTAACTTACATGTAACTTACATATCACAATTCTTTTGTTTGCATCCAAAATTATGGCAATTTTTCAAGGGCACATGTGGCCCAGTTCTACACTGAAAGCAGTGAGCATAGGAATAAATAGTCAGGACATGTCCAATGAATTCAAATGTATGTTCTTAAGGAGTTAAAAGTCTTATTTAAAAAATTACGGTATTTTCATAGCATTTGATTCTGCTACTATCATTATAGAAAATCAGGGTATTTCATAAGCATATATTAAAATATAACCATATCAATTTTATTCTCAAGATTAACCTAATACTAATGCTTCTCTAGAATTTTTAAATAGGAAATTTCTAAAACTGCAAATGAGACAGGTCAGAAAGGATTGGGAGGTTCACCCGTCACTACTCTCATCTCTGATGTCTATGAGTTTTCAGCTGCTGTTTTACATACCTTAGTTTAAGGAGAGAAGGAGCTCAATGCTTCTATCTATTATCACTAACTTTATGAGGTATTTTCTACTTAAAAGGTACTCAGAGATTAACATATGTAAAAACAAGTAATTATAAAATTACCACCATTCTTGTGCTCTAGCAGACTGGAAATCATAAATGGATCCTGCTAAAACACATACAAAATAGTGATCATTTTAAATGATCTAGAAATCAATAAGCACGCATAAACTTTTTTCAAAAGCAAATGAAATCACATTACAGTAACCAATGCATGCAAACCACTAGAATGTCAACTCCCGAGAGCAGATGGTTGCTCCTTCACCACTGTATCCCTAGCACCACTGGGAGACACACAGTAACTATTTATTGAATGTTCTTTTTATTTTAAAAAGCCAGAAATTTCCTTTTACTCTAAATACCAATGATATATCAAGCAAGATACCAAGAGAAACAACTTATCCTTACCATCTTGGGCACAGGGACCTTTCAACTTGCAGGTATGCAACAGCTTCAACAGCAACTGGAGGCATCTGTCAGTCTTCAGCAAGGGCATGTAGGCATTAGTTCCAAACTTCATAAGCACATCCAGAAGAGGATCTAAGAATATCCGCAATACATTCTCTGTTCTCTGCTTTCCACTAGACATTAAAAGACATGCCAAAATCAACCATTTCAAAAGCATAAGCAAATTATTTCCCACCTATAATTTGTGAAACTGGTTGGTTAATGGATCCAATCAGACAAAGTTACTCTCATGAAAGACCCAGACAACCAGCACCATGGAGGACTCATCTTCTGGTCCATGCTTTCCCCTGAGGGTAGCGATTCAATAAAGAAAGCACAGGGAAGAACGGCTGTCCTCAATGCCAGGTGACAGTAGGAAGGAAATCCTATACCCAATTTATTTGTAAATTAAATTGCTGAGACCCGGCTTCCATAATACAAAAATATAAAATCAAAACAAACATAAGTTAGTCAAGGAAATACAACATGTTTTTAAAAATAAAAAAATAAAAAACCAAAGCATTTATTTAGAACTGTTATAACCAATTTTTTTTTTTGAGACGGGGTCTCACTCTGTTGCCCAGGTTGGAGTGCTGTGGTGTGATCACAGCTCACTGCATCCTCAACCTCCCAGACTCAAGCAATCTTCCCACATCAGCCTCCCGAGTAGCTGGGACCACAGGTGTGAGCCACTATGCTCAATATTTTTTTAAATTTTTATAGAGACGTGGTCTCACTTATTTTCCCAGGCTAGATAACCAACTTTGGTACTAAATCTTCGTCTGGAAAAGAGATTTGATGTAAATCAAATTAACTATATGTCATGCAAATATCCTACCCGATCTACTTACTGAAGCTGCTTATTGCAAAACTATAATCTAGTGAAAACCGATCTGCTTACAGTCTCACAAAATATAAATATTATCTTTATTACCATTTTTTAAAATCATGTATTTTACAAAGGAGTCAAATCCAATAAATCTCTTGACCTAAACTTATAATGGAATCTTATAACCTATTTCTAATACTCTGATATAAAACCAGTGATTATTATATATAGGTTTTTAATCTTCTCTAATTTAACATTAATTTTTTTTTTCAGATGGAATCTCACTCTGTGGTCCAGGATGGAGTGCAATGGCACAATCTCGGCTCACTGCAACCTCTGCCTCCCGGCTCAAGTGATCCTCCCGCCTTAACCTCCCTAGCACTTGGGACTACAGGCACTTGCCACCATGTCCAGATAATTTTTGTATTTTTAGTAGAGACAGAATTTTGCCATGTTGGCCAGGCTGGTCTAGCACTCCTGACCTCAGGTGATCTGCCCGCACTGGCCTCCCAAAGTGCTGGGATCACAGGCGTGAGCCACCGTACCCAGCCACCTAATTAACATTAAGTTGTTAAGTTTAACATTTAATTTACCAATCTAAAAGCACTAATATGCCCTTATTCCTATTTGTTTTTAACTTTAAACATTTCTTTGGTATACCGTTAATGTTCTAGTACCCTATCTTAATACCTGTGATCAACTCACTTCAATCATTCAAAAATCTGAATACACATCATAATTCTGATCGGAATTTTTTTTTTAAATAGGCTTTCTTTTCAATTATAGAAACAATTACCTATATTGAGTCTTCATTCCTTCCACATCCACAGCCAGCAAGACCATCAGAGAAACAAGCTTGGCTTCAAACCAATCAGGCATAGAGCAGTTTTCTCCCACTTAAAACACAATAGTTAAGGTTTACAAAGCATTAACAAAAGTCTTCAAGGATAATGCTTAAAAACAAAACCACTAAATGATTATGCTTTATTAATATTAAATTATGAGAGAAATACAGCTGAGAGGAAATACAGTAGAACACTCTACAGCATGGCTCATTATTATACACATATATTTCAACATGAACAAAAAACAAATTTGTGTGCCTGCTACATGCCATGCAATTACCTGGGTGCTACAGACACAGTGGTTCCTGTGCTCATGGAATTTAAAGTTACAGGAGAAAAGCATTAATCAAAGAATAAATAAAGCCATATAAAATTGCAATTGTAGTGAGGGCTATAAAGAAGTACATGGTGCTAGTGGAGTGTACACTAGGAAGACATGCCCTCATCTGGAGAGTAAGAGAAAGTTTCCCTGAGAAATTACAACTGGGCTGAGTATGACAACTCAAGAGGAAAGATGAAGGGACACAAGAACTTTCTAAACAGAAGGAAGAGTGTATCAAAGGTCTTCTGGCAGGAGAAGGCATGCTACATTCCAGAAAATAGAAGGATGCTCATGTGTACACTAAGTGACAGGGAGTAGCAAAAAATGAAGTGGCATAAACAGCAGAAGAGAGACCAGGATATGTAGGCCATGCAGAGGACCTTTCTCTCTGCCCTAACGGCAAAAGGAAGCCACTGAAGGTTAAAGGGAATATATACAAAGTGGAGGAAAAATATCTAAGATCAAAATTTGTATTTTGAAAATATTTATCTAGGTACCATGTGGAAAAGAGACTGTAGAAGAAGCAAGAGTAGACGAAAGGTAATCCCTTACGAGGCAATTCTAGTATTTTAGCTGAGAGAGTGTTCCCTAAAATGTGACCAGAAATGAGATTAAATGAATAAAGACGCAAAGGCTATGGTCTCTCAGACCTCTATCTGACCCCCATTTTATATCTGTTTTAATAGGGACTAACACATATTTACTTCAAATAATCTTCCAATGTAACAGCATAGGACATTTACTAGACAGACAGACCAAAAAAGACTAAAAACACAAAAGAGAAATGTTCCAAGAATAAACTCATGCATTTTGGAAGAATAATTATCTGATCATTTAAGAGCTATTCCATGGTTAGATTAATGAAATCAGGAGATGAAAATGACTTTGTGTGAGACAAAGCTAGGAAATTTAAGAAATGTTAAATTTGAAGATGCAATTTTCCTAAATTAACACTAATGACTTTAATGAAGTGGAAGCATTAAGAATATAAAAAGAATCCTAATTAATGAATCTGTTAAGAGTGCTTCTCTAGGCCAGGCACAGTGGCTCACACCTGTATTCTCAGCACTTTGGGAGGACGAGATGGGCAGATCACAAGGTCAGGAGTTCGAGACCAGTCTGGCCAATATGATGAAACCCCGTCTCTATTAAAAATACCAAAAAATTAGCCAGGCGTGGTGGCACGTGCCTCTAATCCCAGCTACTCAGAAGGCTGGGGCAGGAGAATGGCTTGAACCCAGGAGGTGAAGGTTGCAGTAAGCAGAGATCGTGCCACTGCACTCCAGCCTGGGTGACAGAGCAAGACTCCGTTTCAAAAAACAAAGGGTGCTTCTCTAATGTGGTCTTTTATATTTCCTCAAAGAAGGGAACTTTGTAAAACTGATGTTGCAAAGTATCTGCTGAAAAGAAAACTAATAAAACTATCCTTTTAAACACAGTTTTTGTTTAAAATTGTTTTCCATAATCAGTACATACTAAACATAGTGCTTTAAAAACAAAAAAGATGAACACTTATTTCCACTGCACATATTTCTACTTCAGTGGCTCCAAAACCATATCTGCAGTATCTAGTTCACAAGGACCCAGTAATTTGTGTCCACTTTTTACTCTGGCAACTTACTAGCTTCCTTAAACATAAAATAATTTAAAATCTCAAGTCTCAGAACAAATAAAGTATTAATACAGGTTAGGAGACAGTGTCTTTACTTTTTTTCCACTTTCAACAAGTTTGGCATCAATAAATCATCACATATTTCATAAAGCCTAACTCTCAGTCTCAAAAAATAGTTAAAAGTTCTTCGAAAATATTTTGGTTTACGGCCGGGCGTGGTGGCTCAAGCCTGTAATCCCAGCACTTTGGGAGGCCGAGGTGGGTGGATTACGAGGTCAAGAGATCGAGACCATCCTGGTCAACATGGTGAAACCCCGTCTCTACTAAAAATACAAAAAATTAGCTGGGCATGGTGGCACGTGCCTGTAATCCCAGCTACTCAGGAGGCTGAGGCAGGAGAATTGCCTGAACCCAGGAGGCGGAGGTTGTGGTGAGCCGAGATCGCACCATTGCACTCCAGCCTGGGTAACATGAGTGAAACTCCGTCTCAAAAAAAAAAAAAAAAAAAAAAAAAAAGAAAATATTTTGGTTTTATCAATCCATAAAAATGATTGCAGACTTACTTTCCCAAGCAGATGACTTGACATACTCTTGAACGAGGTTCTTCACATAAGCATTTAAAGATGTCTTCTGAAGTCCAATGGAGCTACACAGTGGGGGTGGCTTAAAATAGCTTTCATTAACATGTAGCCAGTCACACAGCTGGAAAAGAAAACAGTTATTACTTTGTTTTAAAAATCTAACTGAACAAAGGGTTTCTAATTTCCTCAAGCCAATTTTCTTTCCTTCATGATAAACTGAATTTAAATAACTGAATACAAAGTAATAAACCATTTACTATGATAATTGAGTTCGAAAGACAGTAAAAACACAAAAACTATGTGTATATATATATGTATGTATATATATGTATGACATGTATATACATGTATGTGTGTTCTCTAATCTCCTTTAAAGAATGTATAAACTTCATTAATAGGCAAGAATTTCTAATGTACCTTATACAAAATGTACATTTTAATGAGGTATTCTAAAGATCTCTATAAAAAATAACATATTATATAAAACAAATTACAGCCTTCAACTAAAACTTCTTCCAGCTTTACATGCTAAAACAAGAAGTTTTATCTTTGAGAGAATGTAGAATTTGAAATGTAAGTTATAATTAAAGTTCCTACCCTCCTCTCACAAGTTTATTTTCTATCATATGTGCATGTTAAAATACTGTATATTAATTTAAAAGAGAAACACTGCCCAAGGCCTTCTCCATTACATCTCTCAGAAAATTTGCAAACGAAAGTCACACGATTTCACAACTCATCTTTGATTATGTGTAATGGTGAAATTTTTGTTTTAAAATCTAAATATGTTCTCAATTTCCTTCTTATAATATCTGTCTTAGCAAATTCAATAACTGAGTTTAAATATAAAGAAAATAATTATGATGAAGTGAGTCCTTCTAAAAAGTAAGCATTTTTGAAAATATTTTTTGTATCCATTAAGGTTATTCAAAGTTAACTATAAGGAGGCAAAGGAAGAATATATCATTTGACCAAAGACAAAACTGATGATGGATGACTGAATTAATGAATTGGTCAAGACCAACACTACAAGGTACAATGAATGAGCAGTTCAATAATGCTAAAAGAAGTTGTTCTGTGCAGGTCTTTATCAAGTCAGATGATCTTAAGATATTACCTGTCTAACAGTGAGGTCGGCCAGTATTTATCTTTTAACAGTATACACTTTTCTCTGTATTCCTCTAAAACTGGCCAGACTAAGTTTCCTAATTATTGCTATAAAATACGTGAGGCTTTTCCAATCTTTTATTTCCACAGGCATGATTCTGTTGCACCAACATTGTTTTTGACAACCAAACTCTAATTCGTATTTGATTTTTTCTATGAAATCTGTCACAAAATTCAGAATATTTCCCCTTCAAAGGGTTTTCATGTCAAGACTTATGGTTTAAAGTGACATCTAAATGGCAGTCTCTGGATAGGCAGGCTCCCTTGATTCCCCATTAAAATACAAGTCTCAAAAATCTCTTTGGACACATAAAGAGAATGAGGACAAGCCATAGACTGAGAGAAAATATTTGCAAAACACATATCTGATAAAGGACTGGTATCCAAAGTATTCAAAGAACTTTTAAAACCTCATCATGAGAAAATAAACAACTTAATTTTAAAATGTGCAAATGATCTGGACACCTTACCAAAGAAGACATACAGATGGTAAACAGCATACACAAAATGCTTAGTGTCATATATTTTCAGGAAACTGGGAATTGAAACAATAAGACACCACTATATAGCTACTGGAGTGGCTAAAATCCAGAACGCTGACAACCCTAAGAAGAGAATGTGGGGCAGTAAGACCTCTCATTCTTTGTGCAAAATAGTACAGTTCGAAAGACAGCTTGACAATTTCTCATAAAACTCAGCATACTCTTAGCACTCTATCTGGCAATTGTGCTCCTTGGTATTTATCCGAATGAAGTGAAAAGTTATGTCCACACAAAAACCTGCACACAGATGTTTACAGTAGTTTTATTCCCAACTGCCAAAACTTGGAACCACCAAGATGTCCTTCAGTAGGGGAATGGATAAATAAACTGTGGTACATCCAGATAAGGAAGTCTTAGCACTAAAAAAAAATGAGCTATCAAGCCATGAAAACACATGAAGGAAACTTAAGTGCATATTACTAAGTGCAGGCACCAATCTGAAAAGGCCATGATGTCCTATATGATTCCAACTATATGACATTCTGGAAGAGACAAAACTATGGAGAGAGTAAAAAGATCAGCTGCCAAGGTTTGGGGGAATGGAGAGATGAACAGGCAGAGCACAGAGAATTCTGGGGGACAGTGAGGCTATTCTGTATGACACTGTAATGGCATTATACATCTGTCAACGCCCAGTGAACCCGAATGTAAACTATGACCTTTAGTTAATAATAATAAATATGGGGGTTATCAATTATAACAAATGTAGCACACTAATGCAAAATGTTAACAATAGGGAAAACTGTATGTAGGGATAGGAAGAGCACTATGGGAGTATGTGAGAACTCTGTGCTTTTTTTGCATGACTTTTTTAAATATTATCATTTTATTTTTAAAATATATTGAGACAGGGTCTCCCTATGTTACCGAGGCTGGTCTCAAACTCCTGAGCTCAAGCAATCTGCTTGCCTAGGCCTCCTAAAGTGCTGGGATTACAGGTATGAGCCACCATGCCTGGCCAGAACTTTCTGTACTTTCTATTTAATTTTTCTGAAAACCTAACACTTTCAAAAAATAAAGTCTATTAATTAAAAAATTATTTAGGATGAGCTACATGAAAACGGCATTTCTACAGGTTTAAAATGACTGAATATCAATGATTTTACATGCTTTAACGTAATATAATAACTAAATTAGGTAATAATGAGAACACTGTGTAACAAAAGTTACAGGATACAGTCAAATCTACACTAAAATATATACACATATATGTAAGTGCCTTCAAACAAAAAAAGAATTGAAATCTGGATTCAGCTATAAATCACCAACTATACAGTTTCTGAGGGTAGCCAACATGTTTCTCTCACTGAGCACTGTATTCCCAACAGTCAGCACAGGGCGTGGCCTGTGGGAGATGTGCAATACACAGTTCTGAACAAATGACTCCAAGACATCAGGAGACAGGCAAAACAAATGAAAGGAGAGTAAAAGAAGAAAAGAGATGAAAACAGACACTGATGTATTACAGAACTGAAAATCGAGGGGAACAGATAAAGAACTCTAAGAGCTGGCTCCTTACAAACAAACAAACAATAAAACAGGCCAATGCCTTACTCCTTAAACCAGGGTGAAAAGCCATTAGTAACGGTAGATATTTACATTTAATATGGGCTAAAGGTAGCCTAAAGCATTTTTACATGAATTTTCTCTTTCAAACCTCACAACTCACACCATACACCAAAATAAACTCCAGCTGGATTAAAGTCCACAATTTTAAACCTACGCCTATTAGCGGCAGTGAATAGGCCTTATTTGAATAACTGAACAAACAAAACTGAACATCTGAACAAACAAAAATAAATAAATTTTTAAACATTGTTAGTTTTTTTTTTCGGTGTGGTAAGGGCTTATTTTTTAAGCTCTTTAAACTCCTTATCATTTAGCAGTACATACTCAAATATTTATAGATGAAAAATAAGATTTGATAGGATTTTATTCTAAATAACTGGGAGAGGAAGGGAGAGTAGGATGCCCAAGTCAAAGAAGACCACCCATGAGCAGCAATGGTAGATGGTGGGTAATGGGCATGTGAGAATTCATCATACTCTTCTAAGAATATTTAAATTTTTCATAACTAAAAAGCTACCAGGAAAAAAGTAAACAAAATCAAAAATCAAAATGAAACTGAAAAGATGCCCGAACTTACAAATTTTAAGAGAATGATAAATTAAAATTACACTGGAATGCCTTTCCCAACCACCAGATTGGCAAAAATTCCTGCTTCACAATAGGCACCATCATACTGTGAGATTTCTGCAACCCTATGGTAGGCCCCAAAGATACTGAGGTCCTAATCCCGAAACCTGTGACTGTTACCTTGTGCAGCAAAAGGAGCTCTGCAGATTAAGTGTTCTGAGATGGGGACATTATGCTGGATTATTTGAGGGGGCCCAAGGTAATCCTAAGTGTCCTTATAAAAGGAAGACAGAGGCAGATTTGACATAGAAACAGAAGAGAAGAATACGATGTGAAGATGAAGCAGAGATCTTGAGATGCTAGGCTGCTGGCTTTGAAGATGGAGAAAGGCCATGAGCCATGAAATACAAGCAATGCAGCTCCAGAAGATGAGGAAATGGACTCGCCCCTACAAGGGAGCAGGGGCAGGTCAGAATCTTAATGGCAGCCCAGTGAAATGGATTCCAGTCTTCTGGCCTCCAGAATTGTAAGGGAATAAATGTATGTTATTTTAAGCCATCAAGCTGGTGGTAATTTATTACAGCAGCCATAGGAAACTATAGAGGGAAACTGGAAAATCCCCAGAAAAATTACACAGGCACCCAACCTCTGACCAGAGATCCCAATTCTTGGACTTCATTCTGCAGATGTTCCTGCAGAATATTTATTTATTGTGGCACTGTCTGTAAAAGCCACAAGACTGGACAACTCAACAGTTCAGCAACAGGGAAGTTGAATAAACAATGGTACCACCACCAGATGGAATACTATGCAAGCATACAAAAAAAGAACAAAAAGGGTCTTTGCCTACTGACATAAAGAAATCCCTAAGAATACATATTTTAACTAAAACCTGCAAGGTAGTAAGCAGAATCGCTATCAAAAACACCTTTGTTTAGGAATGGGGTGGGGTAGGATAAGGATCAAGGCAGGATTGAAGAGCAAAACAGAAATAAAGACACTTCTGACCAATGGTTTTAATCTTCAAATCAAAGCTAATTTTTTAAAAAAAGAACTAAGAAAAATTATTTACAATAGGTATAACAACTTGTCAATACCCTTAATATAAAAAAGGTACTTACAAATCAAGGAAAAAAACAAAACACTAAAATCCCAAAACAAAATGGGAAAAGGACAAGACTAGACAATTCACAAAAGAAATACTACAAAGACATGAAAAAAAGTTTTAAAAAACCAGCGATCAGAGAAATGCAAACAGTCACCAAATGCTGTATTATCTACCTAAGTGGCAAATAATTTAGCATGCTGATACATTTGGTATTGTATCACTGTAGATAAAGTGGATGTCCACTGTCATACTTTGAAACCTCTCTCAATCTATATCAAGAACTTCAAAAATATTGAAATAGAGCAAATTCAATTTTATGAATTGATCCTAAAGAAACAGGTATAAATAAAAACACATGGGAATAAGTTCCTCCTAATGTTATAATTTATTTATTATTATTTTTGAGACAGAGTCTCACTCTGTCATCCAAGCTGGAGTGCAGTGGCATAATCTCAGCTCATTGCAACCTCCACCTCCTGGAGTTCATGCTGTTCTCCTGCCTCAGCCTCCAAATAGGTGGGACTATAGGCACATACCACCACATCCAGATAATTTTTGTATTTTTGGTAGAGACGGGGTTTCACCATGCTGGCCAGGCTGGTCGTGAACTCCTGGCCTCAAGTGATCCGCTGCCTCAGCCTCTCAAAGTGCTGGGATTACAGGCATGAGTCACTGCACCCAGCCCCATGTTATTTGTAAAAGCAAAAGCTTTGAAACAAAGTCCAAGAAAAGGAACTGATTCAGTAAATTTAAAAAGATTTAATCAACTGAAGTTTTACTACCCCATCTCGAAAAATGACTTAGCAACATGCTAAATGCTCATGTGTATGTGAACAAAAGATGAAATTTAAAACAGTATAATCTATATTTAGAAAGTTCAAATGTATTATCATTTTAAATATACATATACTTATCCATAATGAGAAAGCAACTAAGAGAATACATATATTATATTCACAGGGAAAAAGAATTAAAAACTAAACCAAAAAATACACATTTAGTTTGTTGGTAGGCATTACAGGTGATTTTTATTTTCTTTATATGGTTCCATATTTTTCAAATTCCACATAATCAGATGCATTGTCATCAAGAAACTAAAACAAAATTGTGGCTGGGGCAGTGGCTCACGCCTGTAATCCTAGCACTTTGGGAGGCTGAGGCAGGTGGATCACCTGAGGTCAGGAATTAGAAACCAGCCTGACCAACATGGTGAAACCCTGTCTCTACTAAAAATACTAAAGAATTAACTGGGTGTGGTGATGCGTGCCTGTAATCCCAGCTACTAGGGAGGCTGAGGCAGGAGAATCACTTGAACCCGGGAGGCGGAGGTTGCAGTCAGCCGAGATCACGCCATTGCACTTGAGTGAAACTCCGTTGAAAAAAAAAATTTTTTAAACAAAATTTCATTTTTTAAAGGCCCCAATTTGCCCCTTCTTCATTTCTTCTGCCATTAACTTACTTCCTGAGCCCTCATTATTTTATGCCTGAATTATACTCCAAGCTGATTTCTCTTATTTCTCTCTACATATACACATAGAATTGCCTTCTAAAAGAAATAATCCCAAGTTTTGCTGATCACTTAGGTATTGGAGAAATGTTGAAAACATATACATGGTTCCTGTTTTTCAAAAAATATATAACCTAGAGGGGACAAACATAGAACTCAATCACGTACATAATGAATAAACACTAAAGTCAGTTGTATGAACTACATCCCATGGTTTACAAAAAGAGGGAGGAGGCTGGCTCCGAAGAGTCCTAAGAAAAAGGGTGGCATAGTAAAAGACCTGGAGGCCAGGGATGCAACATCAACAAGACATCATCACAAGGGAAGAAGCTTCACATGAGGAGGGTCTGAGCTAGAGCCACCGTGGGGCATGGAGAAGGGGAAAGATGTTTATGAGACAGGAGGGTTTCATGATGAACTGGATGCAAAAATCAGGACAAACTGAGAATTACCAAAGTGTGAGGACTGGACAACTGGGTGGAGGAAGGGGCCATTCGCTGACAGAAAACAGAGAAAGAGGAGTTTGTGTCACTTACTGTGTTTGAGTCTAACACTGTCATTACTCCTAGGGCATCTCATCCAGAGTTGAGATCTGCCCACTAGCAACATCTTTCTTCTAAATAGGTCTATCTCTACTGCAAACATCTTCTGCTCTCCCACCTCTCCATAAGCATCTTAGCAGCATTAGTTAAGTTCACTCAAAGCAAATATACAATATTTCAAAG
Source organism: Sapajus apella (assembly GCF_009761245.1). NCBI lineage: Eukaryota > Metazoa > Chordata > Mammalia > Primates > Cebidae > Sapajus > Sapajus apella. The sequence continues at coordinate 13,109,300 of NW_022436989.1, read as the reverse complement.
TCTCTGTTGACAGATAACAAATAAGTCTTTATATTTTATATAAATGGCTAGTAAGAAATTCATTAAGAAAACCACTTTTTACAGTTTTCAAGACCTTATTAAATTATCTTCAATCTCACCTCTGTCCACAATGAAGTTCCTCGTCCTAAGGATTCCTCTTGTCTCAAAGACATGAGAAAAGTTGAGACATCAGAAAGTGACACTTTCTCCTGGGCAGGGCAGGAGAGATTTTAAAAATTATATTAAAATGTTTAATTGAATAAAACCAATATGGAAGCAACCAAGTATACTATTTAAAGTAGGTTATCATTAGCTAAATCAAAAGAAAGCTATATTTGAAAAAGAAAATTTTATTCAACTTTTAACATAAAGATACCATGTTAAATTAAAATTGAGGTTACTATCTTAAATGTGGTCACGATCTTAAAAACATAAAACATTCTATAAGAAGAAATTACTTTCAATCAAAATGTGAGGCTGGACTCGGTGACTCACACCTGTAATCCCAGCACTTTGGGAGGCCAAACTCCTGAGGTCAGGAGTTTGAGACCAGCCTGGCCAACATGGTGAAACTCTGTCTCTACTAAAAATACAAAAATTAGCCGGTTGTGGGGGTGCATGCCTGTAATCCCAGCTACTCAGGAGGCTGAGGCAGGAGAATCACTTGAACCTGGAAGGAGGAGGTTGCGGTGAGTTGAGATCACGCCACTGCATTCTAGCCTGGGAGACGAGAGTGAAACTGTCTCAAAAAAAAAAATGTGATTCTTTTTGATGCCATAAAAATGACCCTCTGACTAAGAAAACCACCTGGATCTTCATTCCCTTAAGATTATGTACCTTGACTTAAGATACCTTACTCTGTGTAGGTCAGGCAATGGCAAAAACCACTCACAGCCTCCTTTGTAAATAGTTTTGTTGGAACATAGTCAATGCCTGCTTACCTAGTTCAGAAGTTGCAACACAGATCATAAAGCCAGCTGCAAAGCTTAAAAAATGTCTGCTACCTGGCACTGCACACAAAGAGTTTTCTGACCCCTACAGGAAACAATACTTATTGATGCTTTGTAAAAAGCACAGAATAAGCATGGTATACATTCCTTGAATGTTGATACAGGGGAATATGAGGGGAAAAGTACAGAAGGAACAGGGCATAAGCTCCAAGAGTCCTCTCCCAGTGGGCCACCCAGGACACGCTTAGCTCCCACAGCAACAAGCTGTGACAACACAGTGAAAACCTCCATGAAGCTCACTAGAGACTCATGGAGATTTTCACCAGGGAAGCTCACTAGAGACTCAGTGCCTCAGGCTTTTACTGGGATGTGGTCACTTAGGCACTCTTTGCCTCATACATACTGAAATTCCAGACTCCCAGAAGGAAAGCAGGTGTTCCACATAAACCACATTGAACAAACACTTTAGATACAATAAGCACTCTTAGCAGTTAGGTTAGTGTAAATGCTCCCAAAATCCAAGGTCCCAGTGCCAGCCAAGGGCCAACCTTACAAGCAGGCCTTTCTGATGGTAGTACCATAGGTCTGTTATGTTAACTCATTTCTGCATACCCACTCACTTAGAAAGACTTGTAAATGAAAGCAAAAGATAAACTTACCACATCCAGCAAATTCATAGCTGTCTGAAGAAGGTAGCATTGGGCTGCCCCTCTCAGGAGAATTTGATGTGTGATCATAGTGCAATGAATAACATCCCTGACAGCAAAACACAAAAAAATGCAGTTCCATATTCCCAAAGGCAATTCTGATCATTTGTGATTATCGAAAAGTTGATTTATAACATCTACAATTTCTAATGCAGAAAGTCAGCAGAATTTCAAAGCTATTATTCCCCACTATGGCCTCCACTAGAGCTCAATTTTAATATGAAACAATTCTCTTTTAAAAATAAGACTATAAATGAAGATGCTTTTAAAGAAGTTCGTATTTATCGAAATACTTCTTTTTTTATCTCCTCAAATTCCTTTTTACTGACATTTTTAAAATACTTTCTAACAAATGCTATTGTTTGGCATTTTATCTTTAGTTTTCTACTTACGAATGTATTTTAAAAAAAACTTACTGGCCTATTTGAAGAGGTCAAAATTCAACAGCATATAGTTCAGTACACACTTAAACTAGTAATTTGTGAAACAAAATAAGTTCAACTATATGAATAAATTTTTTAAAGCTTGTTTTTTCTTATGTAAAATTAAGAGCTCAAACACCCCAATGTCAATATTAACTATAACCATTTACTGTAGATTAAAGCAGATGAAAAATATACATATTGATGGAGAGTCATAGCAAATAACCATACAAGTACATATACAGAGTAAATTACCTGAGAGCAAGAAGCCCATCTATACCCAGGGCCTTGTATCTTGGGACATTTGCCAAAGCCTTAGATAGAAACAAAATGGGAACAGCACACCAATGTCTACTCGTCATCTTCCGAATAAACTTCAATAAGAAGCTACCTGAAAGAAAACATTGTAAATTATCATTGTTGCCAATAAGCACAGGAAAAGAAGCTCAACACCATTAGGTATTAGACAAATACAAGTTAAAATTACAATGAGGCTCCACTTCCCAAACATGGCTATAATCTAAAGGACAGACAATAATCAGCATTGGGGAGGATGCAGAGAACCCAGATCCCTCACACAATGCTGGTGGGAATGTAAAATGGTGCAGCCACTGTGGAAAACAGTGTGGCAGTTCCTCCAAAACTTAAACAGAATTACCATATGATCTGGCAATTCTACTTCCAGGGATGTATCCACAAGAATTAAAAATGTGTTCATATAGAAACTTGTGTATGAATATTCATAACAGCATTACTCATAACAGTTCAAAGTGAAAAATCCAAATGTCTACCAACGAATGAATAAACAAAATGTGAAATATCTATACAGTGAAATATTCAACCACAAAAAGGAATGAAATGCTGATACATGCCACAACGTGGATAAACCTTGAAAACACTATGCTAACTAAAAGAAGCCAGACACAAAAAGCCACGTATTTTATGATTCCATTTCCATGAAATGTTGTGAATATGCAAATCTACAGAGACAAAGTGGATTAGTAGCTACCAGGAGCAAAGGGTAGAGGAGAATGAGAAGTGACTATTAACAGGCCTGGGGTTTCCTTCTGAGGGTGATAAAAATATTCTGGAATTACAGTGGTAATGGTTGTACAACTTTGTGAATATACTAACCACCACTGAATCAAATGGTTTAAAATGGTGAATTATATCTCAATAAGGCTCTTGCAAAATGGTTAATTTTATTTCATTTTTATTTAGTAAGATTTCTACTCTACTGTAGAGATTTTGATACCCATGAAGCTATTTTTTTTTTTTAAGATAATTTTTTTTTTTTTTTTTGAGACAGTCTCATTCTGTTGCCCAGGCTAGAGTGCACTGGCCCAATCTAGGCTCAGTGCAACCTCCGCCTCCTGGGTTCAAGAGATTCTCCTGCCTCAGCCTTCCAAGTAGCTGGGATTACAGGCATGTGCCACCACGCCTGGCTAATTTTTGTATTTTTAGTAGAGACAAGGTTTCTCCATGTTGGCTGGCTGGTCTCAAACTCCTGACCTCAGGTGATCTTCCTACCTCGGCCTCCCAAAGTGTCAGGATTACAGGGGTGACCCACTGCACCCAGCCGGTAAAAGATAAATTTTTTATAATAGAAGCCATTCTTCTACTTGAGATGTTAAGGAAAAACAGGATAGGAAGTATTGATGGTTATTGGCCTCTAGTATCTACAAGCAGTAACATCTTTCCCACAGGCTGTTTCTTGACTACCTTGGATCTAATCCTGATTACTTACATTTCTATTTTCAGATACAAAGGGATAGTGCTTCATTCTGTCCTCTCTGCTAGTTAAGGACTCTCAGCTCATGCAGTTAGTGAAAATGCCTGTTTTCTCAAATAGTTGTAGAATGACTTTTAAGAAATCCTCAGAAGCTCCTTAAAGGATGTCTATTTTTTATCTTTCGAAATACCTAGCACAAAAGATATTCAGAATACACAGAAGATACTCACTGGAAATTGGTGACTGAAAAATGACTACATAACTGTGAATGAACGTTTTAGTTACTCTCTCTTTTTGAACTCCTGGCCTCAATTGTTCTCCCTTCCATATGCGCCAATTAAATTCAGTAAATTCCATCTTTTCCCTATAACCTCACTCATGACACTAGGAAGATGACAATGGCCAAGCTTCCATTTTACATTGATTCAACACATTTACCAAGCATCTGGAATATGCCTGGCCCTGAACCTCAAACACCTGGCTCTCAAATTCTAGGAAGCCCTGGCTGACATCATTTCACTCGTGTGCTACTGACATGCGAGGCAGCAACGTGGCTGACAATTTCATCCCTATATGGCTGCAGCCCAGAAGTTTAACTAAGCTTCTGAAAACTACCAAGCTAAAGAATGGCTCTAATAGTTCTCTTCCCCAGTAACTCATTTTTTTAAAGAAGTATTCAAAACAATCAATTTTCTATAAAGTCATGATATACGGACCATATTGTTCCTTTTTTCTGATGTATGAATAGATATTGCCATTGGTCATCTTGTCACTTTTATTTGCAGACTAAATACAAAAGAAAAAATACGTATTTCATACCTAGGCTCACTTTATAAATCACAAAGGTGGGAGTGAAACAAGGATTCACAAAGCAGAGTGGGTCCTGCTACTGCTGAGCAAACAATCACACTGCTTTTGTCCTTTGCCTTCCAACCTACCTCATTAGAATGAAGAATACATCTCCAACCTGAAGATCGGGGATGGTTCTAGGACAAGGTCTTACATAAAATAAGTAATTTTTTTTTGAGACAGAGTCCTGCTCTACCACCCAGGCTGGAGTGCAGTGGCACAATCTTGGCTCACTGCAACCACTGCCTCCTGGGTTCAAATGATTCTCCTGTCTTGGCCTCCCGAGTAGCTGGAACTACAGGTGTACACCACCATGCCCAGATAATTTTTATATTTTTAGTAGAGATGGGGTTTTGCCATGTTGGCCAGGCTGGTCTTGAACTCCTGACCTCAGGTGATCCACCTGCCCTGGCCTCCCAAAGTGCTGGGATTACAGGCGTGAGCCACTGCCTCTGGCTTATTTTTTCTATCTTTCTAAGTCAGTATCTATAAAGGGACAACTCGCCACAGTGGGTATTCTGTTTACAACTTTTTCCTAAAACCAGGTTCCCTCTTTCTTGTATATATTTTACTAATTCTTGAAACTGAATAGTGGACAATTACAAAAGATGGCTAAATTGCAACACACCTCCTAAAATGACCTCCACGCTACTCATGCCAATGCTGATCAGATGTTATACACAATGACTAAAGTGTGTACTCAAAAAAGATATTGTGTAATTCTGAGAGAATATGCATATCCTGGAAAAGGAAAGCTTTTGAAAATATTTATTATAATAGTTGATGGTGCTTATAACCAATCTTGCTAAAAACAAACAAACAAAAAAACTATAAGTTAATGCATTTAAAAAAAAAAAAAAAAAACCTATACTGAAACATACTCTTTATTTCTTCTGGAAGAAGAGAAATATAAGCGACTAAAAACTTCTGTAATTTCAATCCCAATGGAGAACAGCTTCCTATTGGCTGGCCTGAGGACCTACAAACAGAGAGGGAGGGGAAACAAATAGTTAACATTTATTTACAAGTGATTACACTGAAACTAGCCTACATGGACCATGGCCCAAAAGTCCTTCAACAGTAAAACAATCAGACAACCTTATTTTTCTGAACCTGCATTTTACTTTTCAGCAAAATTTGGAAAATCTTTCTGATTATAGAAACATCACGACCTTGTAGAAAAATGGACGTGAGTTAATAACCTACTACTATACTAAGGATCTCCTTTTTGTGATACTTTCTCTTCCACATATATGAATCTTGCTAAATAATATCATAAAAAATAAGAGCCTGAAATGACAATTTAAAATTACATTTAATTGTTCTCAACATATAATCCAATGACTCTAAATCTTTAGGCCTAAAATAAAAGAAGTAACATTCATAGCAAAGACATATATTAGTAATAAGTTACTTTTGCAAGAGCATTTAATTGTTAATATCTACTAAAGTTACATTTTTTCTGCTATATGCTTCTTCCAGGAACATTATCTGCTAATTGAACAAATTAAAGTGCAAGAAAACTGAAGACATTTCATGATAAATGTGTTTGTTGACACTTAGAAAACACCAAGATCTTTTCATTGGTTTTACTGCTCTCCAGCTGTCTAATTGCTTCAGAAAATGATTCGATAGTAATGAGTTATTTGAAAACCAAAAATAATTGGCAAATCAAATGTTGCTATGCTCTTCAATATTATTAAATTGGACTAAATATTAATACAACTTGGCATAGACTAATTAAAAATGTTTCAAGAAATTGGCTGAGGGGGATGTATTTCTGTTTAGAGACATACCAACAGCAAGACTCACAACTATAAATTTAGTTAATAGTAGAAAGACAACATAATTTCAAGAGCGGGGGAATTTTGGAAGATGGAATTCAAGAGTCATAAATGCTGCTCAAAAAAATGAGGCTGAGGTACAGTCCTGACAAACTTCTCACTGTCAACCTTTTCAAAACATAACTGTGGCCTGTAAGTAGAGACAGGATGAGTAACAGCAGCCACTGTCAGATATGGAAAGGTCAGAATAAACCCTGCAGTACTGAACTGAAATTGGATGTCCTGGGGTGAATTCATGGCTGCTAATAGGGATGGATGGATGGGTGGATGGATGGATGGATGGATGGACGGACAGACAGGCATTGAAACAGATACAGATGGGTAAGTCTTGTCAGCAGACAGAGCTAAGAAAGATACACACACAAGGAGAGGCAATGATCAAGTAAATGCAGTGAAACATTAACATTTGGGAAACATGGATGAAAGAGAAGAGAGAATTCTTTGTATTATTCTCAAGACTTGCCTATAAGTCTAAAACGAAGTCAAAAGAAAAAGGAAAATAAGTTTAAAGTGTTGGTTAGCTGAAGTCATTGCAGCTTCCAAGAGTGCAGAAAGCAGGAATAGGGAGAAGAAAGTGAGGTGTAAAAGACATGGTTTCTAACAGCCCAAGAATGGAGGAGCTCAAGGCAGCAAAAAGGAAGCAAAAAAAAAAGGAAAGGAGAAACGCTTGATGCAAATCAGAATGCAAGAATAACAAATACAGAAAGGACCACATGATGAAAAAAACTTGACTGTCTATTCAGCAACATACTGTATATATGAAATGCATCAAACAATCTGGTCATGTCTCCTGACATGAAATTCATGTATCAAATACAACATAACAATGTCTCTTTACCTGCTATACAGAGAGCTCTCCGAAAGTGCATCCATTAGTGGTCCAATAATAAACTAAAAAAAAAAAAAGACACATAATTGATACTAAGTTGTAAATGCAATTTTGAAATCAGCTTCCTTGAAGGCACTTCCTATGCAGGCTTACAGAACACCTGCTAAAAGCAAAGCTGATCTCTTACGCTGCAGGCTAAATTTAGTGATGGTCCTGGAGGGGAAGCTTAATCCTACCAGAAAAACAAAGTAACTACAGAATTTTCCCACCTGATTAAAACTTATGCCATAATAAGGAGAGAGTTAATGTGTTGGGTCAAGAAGGAAGAAAGGAAGCCAAAGAAGTAACATATGCTAGAAAATAAAGGTAATGATAAGAAAACCAAAAAGATACTCTAGAGAAAACGTAAGACCCTATGCCTAGAGGGTAAATAAATTATACTCAAAAATTAATATTAGATACTGGTCAGAAAAGCAAGCTTACATGAAGTAAGCTTACAGAAAGAACAGAATGCAGAAACATGATGCATATCAATATATCACAGCATAATTAAGACAATTAGAAAAAATGGACTTAGGCTGGGCACAGTGGCAAACACTATACTCCCAGCACTCTGGGAAGCCAAGGCAGGCGGATCCCTTGAGGGCAGGAGTTTGAGACCAGCCTAGACAACATGGCAAAACTCTGTCTCTACTAAAATTACAAAAATGAGCCAGGCATGATGGCACACACCTGTAGTCCCAGCTACCTGAGACGCTGAGGCATGAGAATTCCTTCAATCTGGGAGGCGGAGGTTGCAGTGAGCCGAGATCATGCCACTGCACTTCTGCACTCCAGCCTGGGCAGCAGAGTGAGACTCTGTCTTAGAAAAAAATAAAAATCATATCACTATCTGAGAAATAAATACAATCATCTTTAAAAAAAAAAAAAAAAGAAGAAGAAGAAGAAGCCAGGCATAGTGGATCACGCCTGTAATCCCAGCACTTTGGGAGGCCGAGGCAGGTGGATCACTTGAGGTCAGGAGTTCGAGACCAGTCTAGCCAATACGGTGGAAACCCGTCTCCACTAAAAATACAAAAATTAGCCGGTGTGGTGGTGGCGCCCACCTGCAATCCCAGCTACTCGGGAGGCTGAGGCAGGAGAATCACTTGAACCTGGGAGGCAGAGGTTGCCGTGAGCTGAGATCACGCCACTGCACTCCAACCTGGGCAACAGCACTAGTCTCCATCTCAAAAAAAAAAAAAAAAAAAAAAAAAAAAAAAAA
>NW_022436989.1:12983298-13100603 GCF_009761245.1 Sapajus apella | reverse complement strand
GGGGACCAGAAGTAAAAATCCTGCACACCCCCACCCACCCAAAAAAAAACAATATCACCACAAAAAAAAAAAAAAAAAAAAAAAAAAAAAAAAAAGCTACTTAAAAAGAAAAAAGAAAAAAATTGACTTAGGTCACCTTTAAATGAGAGGCAGGTTACTCTACCTAAGGAAGTCATCATGGGACACACACAGGACCGTAACATAAAACTTAAAATCACAGCTGTAACTCCCACTGTCTCTGCCTCGTGTAGTTCCTGACAAAAATGGAAGTATAGATTCTAATAAATATTGATCAGAAGGCAATCTCTGTTTCACATAGTAGACAACAGCAATTCACTCAGTCAGAACTGGGGAAGTAGCATCACTAAACAGCAGTAATCAGGGGATCAGAACCATGAGGACAGTATCACCTGAAAGCTTCTAGACCACAGTTTTCCTATGGTGAAAACTTGACTTATGCGTATGATTCTTGACTTCCGCTGTTTTGAATACTGATAACATAGAACTACTTTTCCATGATGGTAATAATGCAGGCAGTTCTACCGTTCTGCTTGTTGAGAAACAACACTAGCTTTTTCCAAATAGGATGGCTAGGTTTAGAGAAATATGATTTGTTGGATGCAAATCTATAAAATGTTACTTGCTGATGCAGAGTCCTAGTGTATTTTTACCATTTATCTTTCAACAATGGAGCAAGGAAGGGGACAGGCTGCCATACCTCAGAAAATTCTGGTGAAAATGGAAGAATCTTTGTTTCATATAGCTCCAAAAAGTGGATAACACCTTCTTTGGTCAGGATTTTGTTTTCACTTTCAAACATTCTTTTATAAATACACATATGCCAGGATGGGTGAAAGAGCCAACATCCTGTGGAAATAAACAGCTAATGTTGATATTTGATTCTCTGTTTTGCCATAAAGAGTATATACTCATAAATACATGTATAGACAAACACAGTTACTTCATTATAACACTATAAAAGTTTTTGTTATTGTTTTTTGAGAGATAGGTTCTCACTCTGTCACCCAGATTGCAGTGCAGTGGCAAAATTCCAGCTCACTCCAGCCTCAAACTCCAGGGCTCAAGCAATCCTCCTGTGTCAGCTTCCTGAATAGTAGGCCTATAGGCATGCACCACCATGCCCAGACAATGTTTAAAAAATTTTTAACATGGTCTCAGTATGTTGTCCAGGCTGGTCTCGAACTCCTGAGTTCAAGTGATCCTCTATCCTTGGCCTGCCAAAGCACTGGGATTACAAGCATGAGTCACCACACTCAGCCTGTTTTCAGTCACAGCCGAGTACGTTCTCTTACTGAATAACCAAAATAATTTTGGTATTCAGTATTCTGCATTCAGGCAGCTTCATTTTGATTGACTATAAATGGGCCAGGTGCAATGGCTCATGCCTGTAATCTCAGTACTTTTGGAGGCTGAGGCAGGTGGATCACATGAGGCCAGGAGTTCAAGCACAGCCTGGCTAACATGGCAAAACTCTGTCTCTACTAAAAACACAGAAATTAGCCCAGGCATGGCGGTACTTGCCTGTAATCCCAGCTACTGAAGGGGCTGAGACATGAGAATCACTTGAACCCTTGAACCTGGGAGATGGAGGCTGCAGTGAGCCCAGATCCCACCACTGCACTCCAGCCTGGGCAACAGAGTGAGACTCTGTCTTGAAAAAATAAGGAAGACTATAACTGAATGCTATAACTGCTACAGTGTAGAAAAATTAAATACTACCCCATGTATGCAGGTTGGAACTTCAGATTTGGAATAGTTTCAACCAATTCTTCTCTTATTCCACTTCAATCCATTTTTCACACAGAAATCTGAAACTCTCACTCTTCTGCTTAAATTCCTTCAACATCTCCCAATTATTCTTAGAACAAAGTCCAAAGAAGGGATGAATGGATCCTGACTGCCACTCCAACTTCATCCCTTGCTCCACACACCAGCTCTGCTGCAGCCCTGCTGGTCCTTCTGTTCTGCCTCCTACAGCTGCTCCCATCTCAGGGCTTGCATAGCAGGCGGTGCCTCCTCAGCCTGAACTCTGAGCTTAGATGTGATCCTAAGACAGGCCTTCCCTGACTACCCCACTCACCCTTCAGTCCATTTCATCAGCCCCTTGTCTGTTCCCCTCATATACCTTACAATCAAAACTATTGTTTCATAGAAAAAACAAAAGTCACGTGAAAAATACTGCAGCTCTCTCACCACTTTACCACCAGTAATTACTAGGTTTTGCACCAACTAACATACTAGACACTAAGTAAATATTTATTAAGTAAATAAATGAGTGAGCAAATAAAAAAATAGAATAAATGAATATCTTAGAGATGTTTTCTCTTTTGAAATATCTTTTAATTTTATTAGAGAAAAATACTTAGCATCTTTAACCCATGACATTATATAAACAAATTAATCCATTATTTGTAATTTACACCAAGATGCTTGTTCAACTCTTTGGCAATGGTAATTTTTCAAAATCAGTCACTGCTATTTGATTTGGTTTGCCAAGAGCTGTGGGCAAAATGCAGTAATAAGAGCATCGTTTTAATGGTAAATGCATAAGTGAGGTCACAACAAGATTCAATTAAATTCCAGCCCCAGGTGTAACTACAGATGCTTATGTTCTGTGAAAAATCCCAGTATATCAGAAAACAACTACAGCAATCAAATGAATAAAGCTCAATTCCTAAGAGGTCAAACTATTAAAGTTGTAATTATCTAGAGCAGGCACTAAAAACCATTTACCTAGGTTAATTCTCATGTGTAAACACAATAATGTAGCATTTTAGCATTCATACGAACATAAAACACTGTTGGCCTGCATTTAGCTATTTTATTAATCTAAATTTAATTTTATAAAATAAGTTTAGGAAGCTCCAGCTTCACTGCATATCTCCTAAAAAGCTCTCATAAGATAGTGATCAAGGGCTTATAAATAGTATTTAAATTTATATCCTGGTATTTTCTCTTCCTAAGAAATACAAGATACAGAACAATAACTGAAAGCTTAAGAAAAGTAACTCTAACAACACTGGAAAAGACATACTAAGAGAGTAAGAATGAAAAGCAGTTATATTCATACCAAAGAGCAACTGTTGGCCAATTGCGGTGGCTGACACCTGTAATCCCAACACTTTGGGAGGCCGAGGTGGGTGGATCACCTGAGGTCAGGAGTTTGAGACCAGCATGGCCAACATGGCGAAACCCCGTCTCTACTAAAAATACAAAAATTAGCCAGGCATGGTGGCACATGCCTGTAATCCTAGCTGCTTGGGAGGCTAAGGCAAAAAAGTCGCTTGAACCCGGGAGGCAGAAGTTGCAGTGAGCCAAGATCGTGCCACTGCACTCAAGCCTGGGCTACAGAGCGAGACTCCATCTCAAAACAAAACAAAACAGTGGGTACTAAAACCACAGACTCTATTATCATTAAAACCCTACAAACTTATCTTTTAAGGAAATGTGCTAAGATATTTATAGATAAAATGACAGGACATCTAGTGATGTGCTTCAAAACCATTTAGTGAGAAGGGAACAGGAAAGACTTCATATGATACGCTAAGCAAGGCTGGCCATGAGAGGATCGTTATTTAAGTGTGTGAGTGCGCCATACACGCTCTCCTCCTTCTATAAATGTTTGAAATTTTCCATCACCACTGTTTAAAAAATTAACCATATCTCTAAATTATAGAAAATTCCGCAGTTATTTAAAATTGTGTTCTTAAAGGCTATTTAAGGATATGAGGAGATGGATATAGATATTATGCTAAGTGAAATAAACATGGACAACATGATCCAGAAGGGGGGAATCTGGAATGGTAACAGCTATTATCTCTTGGTAGCAGCATTACAAGATGATTCATATTTTCTTCTGTAACTTTTATAATTTCTCAAAATTCTCTACAATGAAGAGGAATTAGTTATAAAAATCAGAGGAGAAAACCATGAACGTTATTAAAAAATCAAATAAAAGTAATCATTACCGTTTTCCTCTGACACCGCATATTCAAACAGATTGTTCAGCTTTGGTAAAACTGGCTTTATAACATGTATCTAAAAATAAGAGCATAAAAACATATGAAATGAAAATACATCAGCAATTTATGCTTTACGACAAGCTATTTGGGTGATGCTGAGAAACGTTAAAAGTTTTAGAATGGCAAGGGAAGATCAAATAAGATTAAATTTTTTGAATAATTTAGGTTAACTGAAAGTATTATTTAATTTCCTGAAAGAACTTACATTCTAAGTTACATTTATACCAGAAAACAAAGTATACTTGGATTCTATCATCACCAGCTGTATCTGAGTTGGTCTTTTTGTATTGCTTTTAATGAATGTTTTTAAAAAACAAAAATTATCTACTGTAGGGTTTGCTAAAATCAAAAAACACTTACCTGATTTCCTTCTAAAGTCTCCATAATTAAAATATAATTTTCCCAAAACTTCAGAAGCTCATCTTTTTTCTTCTCAGACCACCAAAACAAACTTGGGCCTGATATGGTTTAAAAAAGATAATTAGTTCTTCCTTTTGCAAATTTCATAAGTTTCTCAACAACAGCAGTTCTTAAAATAATGCCACTATTACCAAATGTATTTTCTAATAATGGAGTTGCCCCTGTCTCAAAGCCTGGATAGGCGGCTTGGGAATTTCAGAGGGAGATTTTTTTTTTTTTTTCTTAACTGGGATTACTGTTTTGGAGTTCTGGGTAAAAATGGCAGATTTGCACATTTAAGCTCTACTTTCTCTCCCCAACAATCTCACTATAACAGTAAAGGAGCCACCAAATCCACCTGGGAAAAGTTTGTAGCGTGCACTGAAAGCAAATATACCAACAAATGCCAAACCCAGCTCAACTACCAACTAGACTAACTCAACGCCACAAAGTAAGGGTGCCTATCCCTAGGCAAAAATATTTACTTCCATCTCTGTTATTATAGTAAGATTGAAAAAAAAAAAGCGATTCCATAACCAAACACAACAGAGAACAAACCCAAACTTAGATGGTCCAGGTATCGAACCTGCAGATAACCATAATTAACATGCTAAAGGATCTCATGGAAAAGGTAAACATGCATAAACAGATGAGCAGATGAGGATTTTCAGGAGAGTAACTCCAAAAGTGTCAAATGGAAATGAGAGAATAAAAACATGACAGCAGACATAAAGCAGTGTGATGGAGTTATCGGACATACAGAAGCTTTAAAAAAATCCTATTTCAGGAAACTGCTAGAGAATGCACTGCACTGACACAAGTGAGTAAAGCAAAAAAGAAGATATGCACTACAGGAAATGAGATCCAACAGGGCACCCAAGTGAAGGGAATCCTGGGGTGAGGGTCTGTGCACCAGGCACAGGGAGACAGCAGCCACATCTGGGCATGTAAGAGGACTCTGGGAGAGGCTTCTTCAGGAAAACTTATAAAACCTCTGATGAGGGTGGGCATGGTAGCTCACGCCTGTTAATGCCAGCACTTTGGGAGGACGAGGCAGGCAGATCACCTGAGGTCAGGAGTTCTACACCAACCTGACCAGCGTGGAGAAATCCCGTCTCTACTAAAAATACAAAATTAGCTGGGCATGGTGGTGCATGCCTGTAATCCCAGCTACTTCAGAGGCTGAGGCAGGAGAATCGCTTGAACCCACGGTGGGGGAGGAGGGGGAGGTTGCGGTGAGCCAAGATAACACCACTGCACTCCAGCCTGGAAAACAAGAGCAAGACTGTCTCAAAAAAAAAAAAAAAAAAAAAAAAATACACCTCTGATACCTGATTTTGTAGAGGAAAGATTTAGACAACTGGCTAAGAATTTAAGGAGGAATTCATGGTAAGTATAGAAAGAACTAAACACATTTTAAAATGTCAAAATTTTAAGAACTCTGCTGTGGGTTTGTTGGAAATAAGAAAAAAGAAAAAAATTTTAAGAACTCGCAGGAAAAGAAAAAGTATCCGTTTCCTACAAAGATCACCTGTGAGCAGCATTTACAGTCATAATTTTATAAATGCTGAACATGCTTTTAACCAAAATTTTAACTGTGACTATATTTTATAACTAAGACATATTAAGTCAAGACATGGCGGTAAATCCCAAAATATTCCACTGAAAGAGGCAACAGGATTTGCTTTCTGTAACAGAGAAAATGGGAGTCACGGGAAACATGGATAGACTATTGCTTATCCTTAAAACTGCAAAATAACTTATTCATTCAACTATATGAATGTTTAACTTTGATGATTTTTCAAATGTTTTCCAGTGAAAACTCAAGGGATGATCACACCCATCTGTGGACTGTTCAAATATTTACTATCTAATGTTTTAAAATTACTTGAAAATATAACCTCACAACTTCAAACGAAAATCCTTTACCTGTAATAAATGGTCAGCTGCAGGTGAAAAAGTAGAAATATTCTATTTTGAGACAATTTTGAGTCAATCTACTTTGTACTTTGATAGTTCAAACGCAAATTTAACATGACTGAAGTCAAACCAATCAACAGTCGCCTGTAATCCCAGCACTTGGGGAGGCCGAAGTGGGTGGATCACTTGAGGTCAGGAGTTCGAGACCAACATGGTGAAACCCCATCTTTTAAAAAAAAAAAAAGAAAAAAAAAACAAAAATTTAAAAAGAAAAAAAAAAAACAGTAATATACTACCATGAAGAGAGGCCTTGCTGTTTCATTACTCTTCCACAAAGTAGCAGGGAGCACAGCTCAACAATGTTAAAAAGAAAAACTGATTCAATTAAATCAATAGCAATTTACACTCAAAAGGTCGACATGTTTAACAAATATTAGTAAAGCCTGTTCCTAATTACCAGGGGAAATTTCAAAAGAGTGTGATGGCCTCTACGACGCTTAATTCTAACACTCCAAGACTCAATTCACTGGCCAGTACAGATAATTTTCCTTTCAATCTGATAGCTGTCAACGGTTCCTACTGGGATGAATCTGCCATGATAAAGTGCAGATATGGGTCTGTAAAATCTTGCACGGGCTCCATCATCTTCCTAAACTATTCCACGGGTGCTGTATTCCACCGGCTCTGGGTCAGAACGTTCTCAACTGCAGTGATTTGTGTCACTGCAGAGAACACCCTCGAGAGGGGGTCCCAAAGGTTTTCGGGCTTTAGGGGAGCAACCCGGAAAAACCAAATCCTGTATGGATCGGAGTGACGGCCCCAAGAAGCTAGATTTCAGAAGCAGGGAGGCTCCCTTCCGGGTCAGCCAAGTAGGCAGGACTGGGCTGGGGGGCAAAGAGGCGGGTACCGTTTCCTTCCTGGGGCCCGCAGGTGCAGTCGGCCCCCAGCTCCGCCGACACCTCCACCGCCCTCTGCAGCAGGTAGCGCGCTCGCTTGCGCGTCAGGGCGTCCGCATGGCCAAGCCCCGCCTGCACCGTCCTCCAGAAGCGCCAGCAGCGCCGGGCGTCCGGGCCCGGCTCGCGCGTGCCAGGGGCGCGGTCGCCGCCCGGCTCGGGCAGCAGTTTCTCCGCCAGGGCGCTCAGGACCAGCAGCTTCGCCTCTACGCGGCCCGGCCCCGGGGGAGTCCCCGGCGCGACCAGCCCGCCCCACACGGCCCGCAGCGCCGCCCCGCCGCACTGGACCAGCACCGGCAGCAGTCGCCCGGCCACCAGCGCCGCCGTGTCCTCCGCGGGCCCGGCCTCATCCCCGTCCCCGCCCCCACCCAGCGCTAGGGCAACGGCGGCCCCCGCCACGCGCTCCAGCAGTGGCCCGTCGTCGCGGGGCCGTAAACAGGGCCCGACGGCCGCCAGCACCTCCACGGCAGCCTCGGCGCCAGGCGCGCGCCACCCCGCGAGCAGATCGCGCAGCGCCTCCTTAGCCAGCGCGGTAGCCAGCTCCGGACCCCGGGCCAGGCGGGCGCACGAGCGCAGGGCCGCGCCCGCCGCCCTCAGCACGCGCCGGCGGTGGCGCGGCGGCAGACCCGTGTCAGGACTGCCCGCCGGGCGCCCGCGCAGGCTCCGCAGCAGCGGCACGAGGTACCCTGCGGCCACCTCGCGCGCCGCCTCCGGGAGCGCGCCTCCACCCCCGCCGCCGCGCGCCTCCTCGTCCTCGAGCCGCTGCAGAAGGAAACGCAGCGTCTCCACGCGTTCCGCGGACGCCTCCCCGCGGCACAGCGCCCCAAGCAGGGCCCGAGGGTCCCGGTTCTCCGAGAGCAGCGCTTCCGCGAGCACCCCCTCCATTTGCCGCGCGCCCGCGCCGCCGGCCCGGGCTCCCAGAAGAAGGCGCCGGCGTGCGCGATGCGTGCGCACAGGACGGGCCGGCTCCTGCGTGCGCGTGCGCTGACGGAGCCGGGCGCGCGGCCGCTGAGAGGGGGATCTCAGCCAGACTTGGTCCGGTTCAGCGCGCCTTGGGTTCCTGCCACCAACCCTGCCTAGAACCTATCTGGTTTCTTGTTTTATGTTTGTTTGTTTGTGAGACAGAGTCTGCTCTGTCGCCCAGGCTGGAGTGCAATGGCCCGATCTCGGCTCACTGCAACCTCAGCCTCCCAATTTCACGCGATTCTCCTGCCTCAGCCTCCTGAGTAGCTGGGATTACAGGCTGGGACTACAGGCGCACTCCACCAAGCCCGGCTAATTTTTGTATTTTTAGTAGAGACGGGGTTTCTTCATGTTGATCAGGCTGGTCTTGAGCACCTGACCTCGTGATCCGCCGGCCTTGGCCTCCCAAAGTGCTGGGATTACAGACGTGAGCCACAGCGCCCGGCCTGGTCTCTTGCTTTTTACGAGAAATGAGGCCCTCCTTAAAAGTTAATGTATCTACTCCAACTCCATTGATTCCTGATTGGAGGTTCGTCTGCCCAGGACCCTAAATCAGACTTGCATGTGAGCGTACACTGGTTTGCAGAAGGTGCACACTACAGTCACCTTAGATTATTATTATTATTTTTTTTTTTTTTTTTTTTTTTTTTTTGAGGCAGAATTTCACTCTTGTTATCCAGGCTGGAGTGCAATGGCGCGATCTCGGCTCACCGCAACCTCCGCCTCCTGGGTTCAGGCAATTCTCCTGCCTCAGCCTCCTGAGTAGCTGGGATTACAGGCACGCGCCACCATGTCCAGCTAATTTTTTTTTTTTTTTTTTGTAGTTTTAGTAGAGACAGGGTTTCACCATGTTGACCAGGATGGTCTCGATCTCTTGACCTCGTGATCCACCCGCCTAGGCCTCCCAAAGTGCTGGGATTACAGGCGTGAGCCACCGCGCCCGGCCTAGATTATTTTCAAAACGTTGCATGCTGGGCACTATCCACAAAGAGACCGACACAATAGGTCTAAAATTGGTTCTGGACATCTGCATTAAAAATAATGAATTCGGCCGGGCGTGGTGGCCCGTCCCTGTAATCCCAGCACTCTGGGAGGCCGAGGCGAGTGAATCACGAGGTCAGGAGTTTGAGACCAGCTTGGCCAACATGGTGAAACCCCGTCTCTACTAAAAATACAAAAATTAACTGTGCGTGGTGGCACATGCTTGTAATACCAGCTACTCGGGAGGCTGAGGCAAGAGAATCGCTTGAAACCGGAAGGCAGAGGTTGCAATGAGCCGAGATCATGCCATTGCACTCCAGCTTGAGCATCAAGAGCAAAACTCTGCCTCAAAAAGTAAGAAGTAGTAATGAAAACACAAGAATGATTTAGACTCAAGGCCAGAAGTGAGAAGTGTTACCGGTGGAGGGCGTCCAGGTTCTTAAACAAAGAACTGGACAGAACGCACAAACAAAGCAAGGAAAGAATGAAGCAACAAAAGCAGAGATTTATTGAAAAAGTACACTCCACAGGGTGGGAGCTGACCTGACCAAGCCGCTCAAGGATTTTCTGGGGTTTAAATACCTATAGAGGTTTCCATCGGTTACTTGGTACACACTATGTAAATGAGGCTAAGATGAAGTTACAAAGTTATTTACTTGGTGTACGCCCTATGTAAATCAGATGGTATTTCCTGTCATAGCTGAAGTGTTTCCACCTGATTTGGTTCTAGGATGTCCTTAGTTTCCCTGCCTCCAGGCCCTATTCTCCTGCCTCAGAGGTACCTATAGCAACGTACCTATGGCAATGTACCTATAGCAATGTGCCAGGATTCAGCTAAAACCAAGATGCCCACGCCAGCCCTCACAACCAAATGCCCAAGATGACTCCAGGATGCAGAGCCTCCCACACAATGCATGTGCTCCCATGTGCAAACTCAAAAATAGTCCCCGTGTCTGTCTTTTCTGTGTTTCTGACAGCATCCATTGCTAAATACAGAAACAGACAACCTCACCTCAGCATGAATGGCGCTGATTTGGTTCCTGGCTCAATTTGAGACAAACTGGCTGGATGGCATGGGTTTTCTCTGCTGCTAACCCAAAGATCTGCCCCTTAGTCAATAGAGAAAACATGGTCCCAACTACAAAGAGCTTGACGTGTAATAAACATAATGATAAGACAAAAAATAAAGTTATTTAAATTTAAAGTCTTTTATACAATTTAAAGTTATCTGACATTACACAGGCAAGACTTTTTTTTCATATTTCAGAGTCATTCAGTTTTTCATTGACAGAATGCATAAATGGTTCTATTTTAAGCCCTTTTAGAATGTGTCGGTAAATATCAATTACCTTCAATATAAAATGTGCAGACAACTATCATTTCTCTCAACATACATCTAACAAATATAAATGGGCAAAAGTCTTGAGCACTTAACGAATGAAGATACACAAATGATAAGCACTTGGAAAGTGTTCAGCATCATTACTCATTGCAGAAATGCAAATTAAACCCACAGTGAGATACCACTTCATACTGATGAGAATGGCTAACATTTAAAGGATCGAAAACACTAAATGGCAAAGACCAAGAGTGTGGAGCAACTGGAACTCTACGGGGCATGAAAATGGACAGTCACTTTAGAAACTTTCTCATAAAGTTATAATATAGCTACTTTATGATTTAGCAGTTTCACCCCCAGGTAATTACCTAAAAATAAATGAAAACATGTTTCAAAAAAAAGGGGGGCTTGCAGAAGAATGTTTTTGACAATGTTATTTATTATAGCCAAAGGCTTGTAACAACCTAAGAGGTGTTATGTAACAACCTAAATGTGCATCAAATAGAAGAATGAATTAAACATTGTGATCTACATCTATAATAATGCTCCCAGCAATGAGAGAATAAATTGTTAATCTGCTCAACAACATGGATAAGTTTCAGAAACAATATGTTAAACAAAGGAAACAAGTCACAAAGTTTACATCCTCATAATTTCATTTATATGACATTCAAGAATCGACAAAAGTAATCTGAAGGATACAAATGAGGAAATAGTTGCACGTAGGGAGCAGAGATTTGACTAGAATTGGGCACAAGGGAAATTTCAGGGGTGATGAAAATATTTTATGTTGACCAGGGTGTTGGTTACACATTTGTCAAAACTCCTTGAACTGAACCCTTAAGATCTATGCATTTTGCTTTGCAGAAAAACCACCTCAATCTTGAAAAACGACTTAATACCAAAAAAAAAAAAAAAAAAAAACAAGTTGGCCTATGTGTTTTGTTCCCTGTTGCCTACAGAATAAAGCCCAACTGCAGAGCATGGCGTTGAAGGCTTATTGGGATTGGGGAAAGCCAGTTGGTCTCATAACCTGATTTCCCCTACCCCGCCCCATGTCCCAGGCACATGGAGCTCCCCTCCTTACCCACAACATGTTTGCACTGTCTGGTCTGCCAGAATATTTCCCACGACACCACTTTTCTGATTCACCAACGTGGGCATCGATCTCCTAATTGCCAAAACTGTCCTTTTTTATTCTTAATAGACTCTGTGGAGTATTTCCTATTTCTTGAAACACTGTCTTTCTCTGATTTTCATCTATGGCTTCCTCCTGTTCTTTATTTTTCCTGCTTCCTCAGCTGTTTCTTCTCCATCTCTTTCAGCATTATCTTTTTTGTCCTGACCTGTCCATAGTGATGCTTCCAGGGTTTTATCTTCAGGTCTCTCTTCTCCTCACTCTGTAAATTCTCTCTGAATAACTTTATTAACACTATAGATCTGATTACCATTTACATGCTAATGATGAAAAAAAATCTATATCTCCCGCCCAGGTCTCTCTCCTGAGATCTATCCTTAGGAAACATCTCCAGACCTATTTCTCCAACTGCCTACCACATATCTTCACCTGAATATTACTCAGGACATCATTCTCAGTCTCCACTTTTACAAATCTAACCTTATTATCCTTATTCCCTTCATCCCTTCCCCCAGCACCATGACTCCTCACCAATAGACTTCTTCCCAGGAATTCCCTATTTAGGGGAATGGCCATCATTCCCAAGTTGCCCAAGTCAAAAACCTGGGAACCAATAGACTTCCTACTCGCATATTTGATTCTCATATGCAGTCACTCCTGAAAGTCATCCATGCAACTTTCTGTATCTCTTGGTGGTCCCTCCTCTCTGTGCCCCACTAATACCTTAGTTTTAGACCCTCCTCATTTCTTACCAAGAAAATAGTAATCACCCCCTACCCCACTCCCATGTAATACATACTCCATATTGCTGCTAGGATAATCTTGCTACAGTTAAATCACTGGCTACCCAGAACCCACAGCATCATGGCTGAGGTCCTCAGTATGTCATTCAAGATGTCTCAAGACAGAATGCCTGCCTAATTCTCCAGCTTCACAATTCTGACAAGCACCATATACACCTTAATTTTGAATTCCCAAAAACATGTGTGCTCTCACTTTTCTTTCTTTGTTTGTTTCAAAAGTCCTTTTCTCTTTTGGTAAGTGCTTACCCCTTTTCCACCTGACTTTTTTTTTCTTTCCAGACAAAGTTCAAATGTTATCTCTCCAGGAAGTCATTTCTTAATACCTTTATCCTGTTACCAACACCCCAGCTAAGTTAGGTGACCCTCTTTCAAATTCTCCAAACATCCTGGCATGTCACTAACAGCAGTGGTCACGCTGTATTGCAGTTGCAGGTTATTTCTCTGCCCTCTTCTGCTCCCCACTCCTTCCCTATAAGCAATCTGAGGGCTAGGCAGGGGGTGTGAGGTTTTGTCTGTTACTATACTCATGTCAGTACCTCATCCCAGCTATATCATTGTTAAGTAATGCTTATTGAGTGAATAACTATCTCCTACTCCATTATAAAGACCCAGATTTCAAGGCATCTCTCTAAGAAGACATTCCTAATGCCCCTGATTATAAATTACTTCTATTTCTGTATTCTCCAACCTTTTTTTTTTTTTTTTTTTTTTTTGAGACAAAGTTTCACTCTGTTGCCCAGGCTGGAGGGCAGTGGCACAATCTTGGCTCACTCTTCCTCCTGGGTTCAAGCAATTCTCCTGCCTTAGCCTCCTGAGTAGGTGGGATTACAGGCGCATGCCACCACGCCCGGCTAAATTTTGTATTTTTAGTAGAGATGGGCTTTCACCGTGTTGGCCAGGCTTGTCTCAAAGTCCTTACTTTACGTGATTCACACACTTCAGCCTCCCAAAGTGCTGGGATTACAGGTGTGAGCCACCATGTCCGGTCTTCCCCAAACTTTTAATTGTAGTAATAATAATGGCTAATAGTTACCACTTTTTTTAAAAGACCTGACGTGGTAATATCTATCTGTATATATTATTGCACATCACCCTCAAAGCATCTCATAAACGAAGTGCTTTTACTTTTCTCATTTTGTAGATGAGGAAACTGAAGATGGAAGAGGTTGACTTGCTTGCCCTGATATCACAGGATGAAAAAAGCAGCAGAGCTGTCTGACCCAAAGACTGTCAGCTGGGCACGGTGGCTCATGCCTGTAATCCCAGCACTTTGGGAGGCTGAGGCAGGCAGATCACAGAAGTCAGGAGTTCAACACCAGCTTGGCCAACATGGCGAAACCTCATTTCTACTAAAAATATAAAAATTAGCCAGGTGTGGTGGCACTTGTCTGGAATCCCAGCTACTCAGGCTGTTGAGGCAGGAGAAAGAAAGTTGTAAGCAAGTAGATAAATCTCACTCTCCCTCAACACAAATGGTGCTGATTTGTGTATAGAAAAGCCCATTTTAGCTGGGCAAAGTGGCTCATGCCTGTAATGCCAGCACTTTGGGTGGCCAAGGCGGGCAGATCACCCGAGGTCAGGAATTTGAGACCAGCCTGACCAACATGGAGAAACCCTGTCTCTACTAAAAATACAAAATTAGCCAGGCATGGTGGCACGTGCTTGTAATCCCAGCTACTCGGGAGGCTGAGGCAGGAGAATCTGTTGAACCCTGGAGGTGGAGGTTGCAGTGAGCCAAGATCATGCCATTACACTCCAGCCTCTGCAACAAGAGCAAAACGCTGTGGGGAAAAAAAAAAAAAAAAAAAAGAGGCTGTGCACTTCTTTTCTGCATTAGCTTCAAAACATCAATAAAGAAAAATATACAGTTGCCATGTCCAGTGTACTGCCTATAGAATTTCTGTACTCTCAATGTTTAGCACATAGTAGGTACTCAGTAAATTATGGTTGTATGAATGGGTGGAGGTGTAGTTTCTACAACTACTTATGTAAGAAGTGGGATTTTGTCTGCACACAATGGCTCACATCTGTAATCCCAGCACTTTGGGAGGCCAAGGTGGACAGATTATTTGAGGTCAGGAGTTCGAGACCAGCCTGACCAACATGGTGAAAACCCGTCTCTACTAAAAATACAAAAAATTAGCCAGGCATGGTGGCATGTGCCTGTAGTCCCAGTTATTTGGGAGGCTGAGGGAGGAGAACCCCTTGAACCTGGAGACAGAGGTTGCAGTAATCCAAGATGGTGACACTGCACTCCAGCCTAGGCGACAGAGTGAGACTCCATCTCAAAACTAAAACAAAGCCCCCCGCAAAAAAAAAAAAAAAAGAATTGGGATTTTGCTTTAATTCATTTGTATACTAAATATCAAACATATCACCAGAAGCATGTTAGTTACTTAATAAGTACTTGAAACTGGATGAATAAAAATTCAGTATTTTATAGTGATAGCATTCTAATTAATCAGCTGGAAAATTTCTAGTGACATAATTACCCCTGAAACATGAACCTTTGCAAGCTGAAATCTTTGTGGCTGGTTCAACATGAAACGATATTCAGCTTTGATACAGAGAGGAGATGCAGCTGTGAACAGTCAGCCACCCCTCCTCATCCTCACGGAGATGAATAGTTGCATTGGAAGCCATATGTGAATAGGATTTAGAATAGTTTTCTTTCCTCATTCCTTGCAATTTTCCTGCTTCATCCATAGATGAATTAGGGTTGTGATGTTATTTTAACATCAAAAGCAGGTGTACTATGAATGAGTGTCGGAGTTTTCCTTTCTTTAAAGCAGTAAAGTTTAATTACTTCAGTCTAACTTCTGTATCCCTTACAGCAGGGGTCCCTAACTCCTGGGCCACGAACCAGTGACCTGGTAGGAACCAGGCTGCACAGGAGGAGCCAGGCCGCAGGCGAGTGGGCGTTACCACCTAAGCTCCGCCTCCTGTCAGATCAGCAGCGGCCTTAGATTCTCTAAGGAGCGCGAACCTTGTTGTGAACTGTGCATGCCAGGGATCTAGGTTGTGTGCTGCTTGTGAGAATCTAATTCCTGACGACCTGAGGTGAAAGAGTTTCATCCCAGACCATCTCCACCCTCCCACCCCACCTTCCCTGCTCCATGGAAAAACTGTCTTCCATGAAACCTGGTCCCTGGTGCCCAAAAGGTTGGGGACTGCTGTCTTACACCCAAACTCAGCCGAATCCTGTTTCCTCGGGCAACAAATACGTACAATTTTTAAAAAGAGGCCTGTACTTCTGTCATCCTGGATGGGAGTGTCCAGCAGGGGCCTCGGAGGAGTCATTTTCTGCCCTGAGAGCCCTCCTCCACCCCTGGCCCCCACAGCTCTGACTACAACGGTTCCAACAAACTTCGAGTGTAGAGGTGTTACTGTCCACACCTGATATTTTAAAACTCATCATGAGATCTCTAAAAATACCTATTTTTTACTTCCTTCTGATCTGAAATGGAACAGCTATAGATGTGATTGCTCTGCCACATCTCTGACTTTGATTTCTGACTCTTCTCACTTTCCCAACTTGAAATGGACACTGCTTCCCTCTCAGTAAGGGCAATGGAGAAAGGAGCAAGATTTAAAACGGAAACAGAAAGCCTAAGTCAGGGAAGCTGATCCAGATAAATGTTCTCTCAAATGTCTCCTTACTTCATAAGTGTTTGCATGGGGCTGGGCATGGTGGCTCATGCCTGTAATCCCAGCACTGAGGCAGAAGCAGGAAGATCACTTGAGGCCAGGAGTTTGAGATCAGCCTGGGCAACATTGGGAGACCGTGTCTCTACCAAAAAAAAAAAAACAACAGCAACAAAAACAAAAACAAAAACCAATAATAAGCTGGGTGTGGTGGTATGTATGTGCCTGTAGTCCCAGCTACTTGGGAGCCTGAGGCAAAAGGATCACTTGAGCCCAGGAGGCTGAGGCTGCAGTGAGCTGTGACTACCCCACTGCATTTCAGCCTGGGCAACAGAGTGAGACCCTGTCTCTACAGAAAAGAAAAAGAGTGTTTGCATGGACTCACTGTTTGGGATTTTCAGGGTACACACTGCAGGTGCTTAACTTAGTCTTTTGTAGTGCCATGAGGAAAGCAGTGGGCAAGGGCACCCTGGCACTGTGAGGGCTGTGGGACTACATAATGAATGATGAAAATGTTGACCTGAGAGAGGTACAGGGAGCTCCAACCCCACTGAAAAGATCCTTCTTCAGTGCACAAATCTTGCATGCGTTCACGGTCCGGAATGCACAGACAGTTGCATAACCAAAAACTATCATCTGTTCAGAAGCTGACATTTCTCTGGACAGAAGATGGTGCTGTTGTCAATGCAGTGTGCTTTTTCCATCCTTTCAACTAAACATTCATAGCTGCAAAGCAGAAAACAAGTATAAAAAGAAAGAAAATAGCAATTATATAGCAAGACTTCAGCTATAGCCTTCAGCTATTATCTCTAAGGGTTTAAGAAAGGGAAGGAGATTCTTTCTTTTCTTTTCTTCTTCTTTTTTTTTTTTTGAGACTGAGTCTTGCTCTGTCTCCCAGGCTGGAGTGCGGTGGCACAATCTCAGCTCACTGCAACTTCCCCTCAACCCCCCGCCCCAGGTTTAAGCAGTTCTCCTGCCTCAGCCTCCCAGGTAGCTGGGATTGCAGGTGACTGCCATTGGGCCTGGCCAATTTTTGTATTTTTAGTAGAGACGTTTCACCATCTTGTCCAGGCTGGTCTTGAACTCCTGACCTCGTGATCCACACACCTTAGCCTCCCAAAGCTGGGATTATAGGTGTGAGCCACCATGCCCAGCTGGAAGGAGATTCTTGATAGGCTCTGTCTGAAATTTTTGCCTTATGATGTTCTCCCCTGAAAGCCCTCAGAGAACCTCTGTGGAAAAAATGGCTGCTGCAGAATCACTAATACGTTTATGGTAAGCATGACATCTAGAAAACTCAAATTCCCAGTGGGGCTCTGTGGCAGACACCATTCATTATTGTGGGAAGTAGAAAAGTTCCTTTTTAAAGTTTCCTTTCTTGTTAAAGAATCAGTGTGCTAATAACTTTGTTAAGTCCTATCCTATGTAACTGTTAAACATGCCATGCTTACAGGCATGTAGTACATTTTATGTCCTTGTACTTTAA
This sequence comes from Sapajus apella, assembly GCF_009761245.1. Classification (NCBI taxonomy): domain Eukaryota; kingdom Metazoa; phylum Chordata; class Mammalia; order Primates; family Cebidae; genus Sapajus; species Sapajus apella. The sequence goes on along the minus strand of NW_022436989.1, from coordinate 13,082,933 downwards.
GCAAGATATCTGTGCTGGACGTGCTCACAGGTACGTCCCAGGTTTCCACTGCTTGTACTTGTTTAGAAAAGCTTTAAGTTATTAGCCAATCAGGTTTTAGTTTAAATTGTGAGGTCTGGCTCCAGCCAATGGAGATCAGACATAGCAGTAAGGACGACCCCAAATGCATAAGGGATAAATTTGTCTGTTTTCCCTTGTTCATTGTGCTCTCATGGCAAGATGGCTAGCGAAAGTACCCTTCCTGCAGTCCAGGAAGTAAAAATTGCATTACTGAAAGATCTTTTGTCTCAGTGCTAATTTTTCTTTGTGACACTGAGCATCTATTTCCAACAGTTATTAACCCCACAACCATCCTCCCTTCTCCCTCGCTGTCAAATCCTCATTTTGCTCAGAATGGGCAACATACTAACCCTTGGCTGATGGCTCCTGCTTAGGCAGCAAACAGGACAGGCCTGTTCCCTGCGTGTCCAACCGTCATTACAAGTCAGGCAAGGGGTGCTGACTGTGTCCTAGTCTTGGACAATGAGACATGAGCAGAAGTCTGCTAGGGATGTGTCTGGGAAAGCTTTTGCTTCTGATAAAAGGAGAGAGGCCATCACTGCCACAGCTCTCCTCCACTCCTTCCTGCCTGATCACAGAGTGCTCTCTGGACCTGTAGCAGCCAACTTGAACCCATGAGAGAACAAGCACGAAATGACAAATGCCACATGAGAAGTGGCAGGGGAGAAAACGCAGAAGGAACCTGGGTTCCTTCAAGCCACTTAGCCAATGCTGGCAAATATCTATTTCTCGAACATCTATAATATGAGAAAAACAAGTCCTCATGTGTTCAAGCTTCCCTTGTTGCATTGTCTATCTTTCTGCCTGGTACAGGACTCCCACCCAGTTGCTTATCGTTTAGTATTGCCAGCTCCATTAGTTTTGAGTACTTCACTCTTTCCATAGTGAGGGGCCTCTTCCTGACTGATCGCCACCATCATTTCTGCCTTGAAACTGACATTCACTGTTGCTGAGCCCCAGTCCTCCTGGTTAGACCTACACACAAACGGAAAGCAACAAGTAGCATCACCAGGAATCTTTAATCACTGGGAGACACATGTTTATACTGAATGCCTGGGCCTCACCCCAGACCCAATTCATCCAGAAATTCTGAGGACAGGGCACAATCGTCTGAGTTCTTTTTTTTTTAAGGTTCCAAAAGTAGATTGAGAACTGCAGGCTCACTCATACATTCCTCAACCCATGGCAGATACGCATAACAAATTGTGGAGGAAAGGAAGGAAAATAGTTAAGTATCGGGATAAGCCATCTTTTCAACATTCAGCGAATCATTCCGTTATAGATAGATACCGTCCCACCTGGGCTTGGGTCAGCTTTGCTCTTGGCTAATGGGCATAAAGACAAGCACAGGCTACTTCAAGGTTCACTGGACTAACCAGAGGGAGGAAAGGGGGAAAGGATGGCCCGCCCACTCTCACAGTGTCTCCAAGACTATGCTCATATACTGACTGCTTCTGTGTGTGTCGCCTAAGACTCCAGTAGAACTGCTATGAACAATTGGAGTCACTAAATTTTCCATCAGTTTATCTTTTAAACACAACCTAAAAGCATTTTTTTAAAAGTTCTTACTCCCGCTACTACTTTCATTTCCTTTTTTTTTTTTTTTTTTTTTGCTTTTCTGCAAACAGAAAAAGCCCCTACGTAAGTGGGCTTCACTGGTTCAATACGTGTAAGGTAATCCACGGAGGCTCCTTCCGGTCCTGGATCTGGCTTCTGTAGTTCTCAGTCAAATCTGTAAGGGTTTGGCAGGCAGAGAGTGCAGGATTAAGCCTGCCCATCCAGCCTGCTTCTGAGAGAAAATCAGAATTCTCAGGCTCTCTGCCGCTGTCAGAATAGCTCACTCTGCTGCTTCTGACACAGGGATGAGATGGCAATAGATTTGGTCACACAAGGAGTCCTATTAAATGATGAATTGTGATGCCATACAAGGCAGCACATCACTGCAGGGAGAATTCGAAGCCCAGGGAGTTCCTGCCAGTGTGAGCATGCCGGAGGGGCCTTTAATAGCTGCATTTGCAATAAAGAAGGAGGTGAAATCCATTATCAGCTGTCTTTATTTTGCTAGCCCACTGATAAGCGATTGAAGTCTATAGAAAACGCTTCTAAACACGTTTTACCTGCTCCATTTAGCCAGAGACTTGGACATAGGAGGCCAGTCAAATCATCACCAATAACAACAGCTACGGAGGTACTAATAGCTTTTCCTGGAATACTGGGAAGCCCCTTCCCCTACTTTGTAAGTAGGTATCCTTCTAGAGGGTCTGGCAAATAGATCTAAATTTTTGTACCAGGACTCAGAGCCAGAGGGCATTGACTGCCTATTAAGTAGATACTGCCGATTCCTCACGGAGGGTGTGACAGGCTCGTAAAGTGAGCTATTGAAACAGTTTTCAATATCTCAAGTATCACACTTGAGATAGTGTATGGGTTTCGGGGATTTTTTCCTACGCAGGGCAAAAGTGGCTTACACCTCACAAAACAGGTGCCATTGGCGTCCATCACCTCTGCAAGGCACTTTGCAGACTTTGTCCTAGTTCTTCTGCAGTGTGGCATCTATGTTTTCTTCCCACTTAAACATATTGTCTGCTGGGTTCTTTCTTTGTAAATGAGGATGTTTTGGGATGAGAGTAACACTATATTGGTGAACTCTGAGGGAGACAGATTGACCTCCATAGCATGGGTGGGCCGCATGCAATCAGTTGAAAATGAGAATCGAACAGAAAGATCAACCTCCTGAGCAAAGGGGAATTCCACCAACAGACGGCCTTAGGACTTCAGCTCACCGGCAGCTCTCCTGGGTCTCCAGGCTGCCAGCCAATACTGCACATTTGGACTTTCCAGCCTCCGTAATCACATGAGCCAATTCCTTATAATAAATCTGTTTCTATATATGCATACATCCTATTAGTTCTGTTTCTCTGGAGAATTCTACTACACAAGAGTTCCCAAACTCTTAAGTTCTTCTGAAACCATTGTTTATCAAATGCCATAAAGTGAAAAAGAAAAAGACATCTTTGCTGAAAGTGTTGAGAAGTTCGGTTTAAAGATTGATGTGTTTTTAAGCTGGTAATCTCCTATCTTTCTAACGATGAGTAGTCTTATTTTTTAAGTTCAGTGTTGCTCCTATCAGCTAATAAATACTTCAGTGTTTCTGAGTCTGTAGGAAATAGGTACTATTTAACTATTGGACTTTTCTCAATCCAGCAGTCAATTAGTCAAGATGGATTTGATCAGCCTCCGTCTGCTATATACTCCCTATGCATTTCACAAAGGCCCCTGTGACAGGGCAGGCTCATCTTCCTCCCCCTTTCCCTGTACTACAGGAAAAGAAGGGAGCTTGTCATGTGAGCCAGGCATGGGAAGGAGACAGCCAGCTGCCTAGCATAAGGCCATAAAGGAGATACTCCAGCAGGAGGTAGGTTTTTTCAGTGTGAAAGGATGAAGTGTTTTTTAGATACTTTACCCAGAGACCAGACCTTGGAAGAAATCTCTTCCTGTTCCTCTCCTCCATCCTCAAAATTGAAGACCTCTTTCCCCCTCCTTTAAACACACACACACACAGAGAAAGAGAGAGAGAGGGAGAGAGAGATACACGGAGCATCCCACCCCTTATCCAGCAGCAGATAAGAACATAAAAAGCCTGACCATTTTAGCAGCAGCAGGCCTGATACTAGACCAAGAAGATTTTGGGGGTAGGTGGAGTGAAGGAGGGGCCTGTGTAAGCAAAAGTGTTAAAGGACAAAGAAACAGTGAGAGAATGACAATAGTAAGTTATTGCAAAATATACTGCCCCACCGTCCCCACCCAACTCCTTTTGCTAAGGAGGAGCAAAGTGCTGGATTTAGCCGTAAATGAAGTAAAAGAAATTGTCCTTGATCGTATTTGCATTCAGTTTGAAAATCTAGGTATCAGTACACTATCACCAAATCTACTATTCTTTGGGCAATTTCTTTTCATAGCTAGAGATGACATTATGGAAAATATTAATGTCTATGAATGAGCAGGGCTGTGCAGTTTAGCACCCGACCGCATTTCTCTATAAATACTGATGCCCAGCAGTCGGACACTATGGTGGAGGGCTTTTTTTTTTTTTTTTTTTTTTTTTTTGAGATGGAGTTTTGTTCTTGTTGCCCAGGCTAGAGTACAATGGTGTGATCTTGGGTCACCGCAGCCTCCGCCTCTCAGGTTTAAGTGATTCTCGTGCCTCAGTCTCCCGAAGAGCTGAGATTACAGGCATGTGCCATCATGCCTGGCTAATTTCATATTTTTAGTAGAGATAGGGTTTCTCCAAGTTGGTCAGGCTGGTCTCGAACTCCCAACCTCAAGTGATCCACCTGCCTCGGCCTCCCAAAGTGCTGGGATTACAGGTGTGAGCCATCGCGCCTGGCCAGTGGCGGTTTCTTGAAGAGTTTGTTGCTGCTAATAACTTTGTCCCCTTTTTTGCACCAGGGACCATCCAATGGCTATACTCAAATGAATTTACTTTGCCTAGGTTCTTAGCACTTGTCATACCTCTGAAGATGGAGAAGAGTTAAGATCAGTAAGAACAACGTGGGATCCAAAAGATATTTGCATGCCTATGATGTGCCAAGCACTGTATTGGGGCAGTTACGATCTCTGCCCTCCCCAGGGAGCTTACAGTCTCGTTTATCTTTGGCTGCTAGAAGACAATATCATAGACTGAGTCACTTATAAATAACAGAAATTTATTTCCCACAGTTCTGGAGGCTGGTAAATCCTAGTCTTAAGTTGCTTCCACCTTTTGACTACTGCGAATAGCGCCGCTGTGCACATGGGTGTACAGATAGATAAGGCTCTGCTTTCAATTATTCTGTAAATACACACTCAAAGACTTTTCTTGAATCCTGATTCTGGGATAACACTATACTAAACACTGTAGGGGTTTAGAAACCTAAATATGACAGCCTCTGACACCCCAAAGAGACAGGAAAATGCCCCCCACCCTTCTCTCTGCAGCTTTCGGTGGGGTAAATAAATAAGTGATAACTGATGTGATTAAAAAGACAGAACCAGTTAACAGGACTGGGTAAGATGTTTAAATCAAGTCCACATAAGATGAAGAAACACTGGAGGGTTTATGCTTGCTTGCTTGCTTGGTAAATCAGTTGGTTAGTTGGTTGTCTGATTTGTTAAAAAATTAAATTAAGTTAAACATAGACAGAACCACCCGAACTAAATTAGGCCACAGAAAAATCCCACCAGAGCCCATATGCAGGGTGAATTGGAGAGGGGGTGAAACTGAAGACAGAGGGCCTAGAGAGGAGGCTATGGCAATAGCCCAGATAAGAAAACATCAGGGTTTTAAATGACACAGTATCAGTGGCCACAGAAAGAAAGGGCTCTTTCTTTGAGGTTAGTGCCCATTTGCGATTGGTTGACCCTGATTTCAGGAAGGTCTGGTCTCTGAGCCCACAATGTGCCTCTACCTTCTGGACTGTCAGCCTCTGTCAGAGGTAGAACGTTTCTTCCCCTAGGGGATCCTTCCATTAAGAAACGTCTCCATCTGCTTCAGCTCCTGCTTCCTTGTGACCAAATGCGATCTGCCCAGGAGATGCATCACACACCAACTCTCAGGGCCGTGGGCAGCAGCAGCTTTGAAGGATAGCTTCTCCGAGCAGGAACTCCCACTGGGCAACCCAAGAAGCCTCTAGGCGACTCAGTCCCTTTAGCTATTTTTAGTGTGCCTTTTAAATTCAGAAACAGGAAGCATTCTGTACAAACTCATTTTTTTCTGCTTCCCTCAGGCAGAAAATTTCAATCTTAAACCTTTATGCTAAATGACACAATGTTTGAGAATTTAACTTACTTTCTTTCCTCATTGTTACCGCACTATTCATACCTCTAAGTATGCTAAGAGCTCTGAATCTTATAGTTCCAGCTCAAGCCGCAGTCCAATTGCAATGAATGGGGTCTCTAACTGTATTAAGACCGTGATGTCAAGCTGGGGTGGGGTGGGCAGGGTGTGCAAAACTATACAGTCATTGAGGGACACAAACTTTAACCTCCACCCCTACCCCAAAGACACCACAAAAAGTAATGCCTTTGGGCTGAGCACCATGGCTCATGCCTGTAGTCCCAGCACTTTGGGAGGCCGAGGTGGGGAGATCACGAGGTCAGGGGTTCGAGACCAGCCCGGCCAACATGGTGAAACCTCGTCTCTGCTAAAGATAAAAAAAATTAGCCGGGCGTGGTGGCAGGTGCCTATAACCCCAGCTGCTAAGAAGGCTGAGGCAGAAGAATTGCTTGAACCCAGGAGGCAGAGGTTGCAGTGAGCCGAGATATCGTGCTATTGCAACCCAGCCTGGGCAACAGGGCAAGACTCTGGCTCACAAAAATAAATAAATAAAGCCTTAAACTTGAACATGAGCACCGTGTAAGAGGTCCTCAGATCCAGGGTTTGTCCTGAAAGAGCTATCTTTCTTTCTTTCTCCCTCCCTCCCTCCCTCCTTTCTTTCTTTCTTTTCTTTCTTTCTTTCTTTCTTTCTTTCTTTCTCTTTCTTTCTTTTTCTTTCTTTCTCCTTCCTTCCTTTCTTTCTTTCCTTCTTCCTTTCTTTCTCCTTCCTTCCTTCCTTCCTTCCTTCCTTCCTTCCTTCCTTCCTTCCTTCCTTTCTTTCTCTTCTTCCTCCCTCCCTCCCTCTTCTTCCTCCCTCCCTCCCTCCCTCCCTCCCTCCCTTCCTTCCTTCCTTCTTTCTTTCTCTCTCTTTTCTTTCATTTTTCTTCTCTGTGAGATGAAATCTCACTCTGTCACCCAAGCTGTGCACTGGTATGATCTCAGCTCACTGCAACCTCCACCTCCCCAGTTCCAGCGATTCTCCTGCCTCAGCCTCCCAAGTGGCTGGGACTACAGGCATCCACTACCATGCCTGGCTAATTTTTGTATTTTTAGTAGAGAGAGGGTTTCATCATATTGGCCAGGTTGATCTTGAACTCCTTGCCTTGGGTCATCCGCCAGCCTCACCCTCCCAAAGTGCTGGGATTACAGGTGTGAGCCACCGTGCCTGGCCAAAAGATTCATTTTTTTTAAAGAGCATTCTTTCTGAATACGACATAACCAGCTTAAAAATTTTGTTTACTTTAACATCTTATTTGCTTGGTACTATTAAGAATTCTAGAAGAAATTGAGCCATGTGATAGTAGAAACATTAATGTCCCATGCTGGAGTGCTGTGGCATGATCACAGCTCACTGCAGCCTTGATCTCCTGGGCTCAAGCCATCCACTCACCTCAGCCTCCCTAGTAGCTGGGACTACAGGCGTGTGCCACCATCCCCAGGTAATTTTTTTTATTTTTTATAGATGTGAGGTTTCTCCATGTTGCCTAGGCTGGTCTCAAACTCCTGGAGTCAAGCAATCGGCCAGGCTCAATCTCTCAATCATTTACTTATTCTTATTTGCAGCACCCACTGCAAAAAGTCAGACTACTAACAAACATCTATAATTGGCTAATCTCTGAAGTAGTGGAAGAACATCCAGAAGAATAGGACGTGAAGCTGACAACACGCTTAGTGAGGAATGTGACATAAATTTATCCTCCTTGTGCAGATTTTTATTTTGAAAATTGTCAAACATATGGAAATGTTCAACGAATAGTACACTGCTCAAGGCCACGATATTTCACCTAGATTCACTAGTTGTTTATATTTTACTAATTTTCTTTCTCTTTCTCCCGCTTTCCCCCATATATGTGATGTATATGTGGGTATGTACAGACACACACACGTTTGTTTTCATATATGCCGAACCATTTGAAAGCAAATTGTAAGCATCATGATACTTCACCCTAAGTGCTTCAGTGTGTACTCTTAAGAGCAAAAACACTGTCTTTTGTAATCCCAATGCCATTATCACACTCAATAAACCTAACATTAGTATTTTAAAGGATACTCTTCAAAAAAAAGGTAAAATGATGACTCCTCAGATACTAAAAAAAGTTACAGATTTATTCAATTCATTATTAATGAGAGAACTATAAGATGCTACAACCAGTTCAAAAGAGAACCCAAAGAAGAGACAGATTTATTGATAAGGATACTGAAAGGAATAAGCAAACTGAGGCAACGCTGGCTGCTTCTTGTCTATGGGCAAGGATTATTTTGCATTGTTATCCATTATCTACAACTTATTGGGTTATAAAATAGCTCAAAGGCTGTGAAAGGTGCAGAGCCCCTATAGGATCAAAATTAGATAACCCCAAAGGGTGGGTGGGTTCTAGACATTTCCCTCTAAAGGGCCAGATAGTAAATGTTTTCCATTTTGCAATCCATGTAATTCTTGTACAGATACTCAATTGCTATTACTATGCAAGCAATCACAGACTACATGCGAAGGATGCATGTGACTGTGTGTCAGTAAACTTTATTTATAAACACAGGTGGCTGGCTGGATCTGGCTCACTGGCTGGAGTTTGCCAACCCTGCTCTAAACAATGCATAATTTTCCACTGAAGCATACATTTTACCATACAGATACAACAATAAGATGTTGCTATGGGCTGAACTGTGGCTTCCCAAAATTCCTTTGTTAAAGTCTTAACCCCCAGCACCTCTGAATGTAACTGTAATTTGACATAAGGACATTAAAAGGGTGATTAAGGTAAAATGAGGTCATGTCTGTGGGTCCTAACCCAATATGTCTGGTGTCCTTATAAAAAGAGATAGGACTGGGTGCAATGGTTCATTCCTATAATCCCAGCACTTTGGGAGACTGAGGCAGAAGGATCACTTGAGCTCAGGAGTTTGAGACCAGCCTGGGCAACATAGTGGTACCCACCCTCCACCTCCATCTCTACAAAAAGAAGAAGAAGAAGAAGCAGAAGGAGAAGGAGAAGAAGAAGGAGAAGGAGAAGGAGGAGAAGAAAGGAGAAGGAGAAGGAGAAAGAGAAGAAGAAGAAGAAGGAGGAGAAGGAGAAGGAAAGGAGGAAATAATGAAGAAAAAGGGAAGGTAACTAGGACACAGATAGACACAGGGGGAAGACGATGTGGTGGCACAGAGAGAAGATGAGCATCTATAAGCAAAGGGGAATAACGTCAGAACCTCAGAAGAAACCAGTCCTGCCAACACGTTGGTCTTGGAGCTTCAGCCTCCACAACTGTGAGGCAATATGATAGCCCCAGCAAACTAATACAGATGTCTTCCAGTTTTAAAAAGATAGCTACATAATCATGGGTCAAGTGAACAGGGCACTCTTTTTCCTTAAAATTGTATTATTAAATGCAATATTTGCAAGATGCTCTCCAAATGTGGAGACAGGGGGAAGGTTTTGATGCCAAACAAATTTAGAAACTATAGCGAACTGTAGTCCCTTCTTAGAAATCCACTACATTCTCAGCATGTTTAATGCTCCTGAGACACCCTGCAATCATGTCCCTTTTACCTTGGCGTAACCCCGACTTTCCCAAACTTTGAATGCCATGCAGTGGCATGATCTTGGCTCACCACAACCTCTGCCTCCTGGGCTCAAGCGATTCTCCTGCCTCAGCCTCTCCAGTAGCTGGGACTACAGGCGCATGCCACCACGCCCGGCTAATTTTAATCTTTCATTTTGATTTTTTGTATTTTTAGTAGAGATGCGGTTTCACCGTGTTAGCCAGGATGGTCTCGATCTCCTGACCTCGTAATCCACCCACCTCGACCTCCCAAAGTGCTGGGATTACAGGCGTGAGCCACCGCGCCCCGCCCCAATGCCTTTTCAAAAAGAGATACAGTTCTACTTAACAAAACCACCATTCTTGGAACACATTTTGGAAACACTAGTATGAACAAAACATGAGGCAAATATTCTAAGGATATAAAGAGGCCTGTGGACTCACCCTTGAGAACCGTGGGATTCAGAAGGCTGGAAGGGAATATACACGCGTTGCAGGTAGGGGCACTGGGAAGACGCCCGTGGCCCGACATGTGGGGTCATGACGTGGAAAGCAGGCACAGAGGGGCCAGACTGCGCAGAGCCCAGTGCTCATGTTGCTGTGTCATAGGAAGGCTGGCACTGAAGGAAGGCTCAGTGCCTCCTCCTCAAAGGGGAACCTGAGGCTTTGAGTATCCACTTGTAGAATAAGGAATGGAATTCGGAACATCTGGCCCTTGTTGTCTTCCTTTGGGGGCCCTGGTGATCCCTGCCAGCAGAACTTAGAGGCCCACAATGGTTTCCTCCTGTGCAGCCTCTGTCAACGGGGTAAAAGCCCGGATGGCGCGCCCAGTGTCAGCCCGAAGCCACCAGATGGCGCGCGGAACCCGCAAAGCACGTGCGCCGGCCTCGCGTTTGTCCCCGCACCGGCCCCAGGCCTTGGGAAACGTGTCCCTGCGTCTCCCCAGCCTTTTTACACTTCAGGAAGCTCATCGTTAGAGAAGCCTGTGAAACACCCCTGCACAGCTGTGCTCCGCCTGCCCTTTCCCTGCTGGGGACACGTCGGCAGCCCCTCCCGGTCTGAAGAGTTTCCAAGCCGAGGAATCTCTGGCACGTTTGTTCTACTGGAACTCGAAGCGGGAAGCACTGAGCTTCCATTTTGTAACCCACAATCCCGGTGAAGTACAATCGTTAGGTAAAAAACATCTCAAGGATCGTTTAGGGCAATCGCATTTCTGGCGTGAAAACAAGTCTGCAAACGCCCTGTAACTCTGGTGTTCTGACTGCCAACACAGGGGGCTGCAAGATTTTTACGTAATCCCAAACTCAGCCCTGAAGAGTTAATGGTGTTACTCATGGCATTGGGGCATGAAAGAAAGACTTGCGTGTTCGGGTGGTTACGGCTTGCCCAGAGCAATGGAATGAGCCATAAGGCTGAAGGCCAAGGGACTCGGACCACCCATGCACTGAAATAATCCTCCAGAAATGCAGTGCCGCCGGTGGAAATGAAAGTAAAGGGAACAGTCATTCCAGGCATTGGCTAAACGGGACTAAACCTGACTGATCGTCGAGCCTAAAGTTCACTCAACTCCCCAAACTGCAAATCTCAGATTTGGGATGAACTGCGTAGATACCAGGAAAGGACAGGAATCAAACAGTTGGAACACTGTTCTTAGCTAACTCTGGGTCTCAAGCTCTGCTCTGGGCCTTAAGCTCTGTTCTCGTTTTCAGTTCCAAAAGCAATGAATAATTAATAAGTTAGTTTTTTAATGGAAAGCACATTTCAATAGATGGGTGATGCTTTCCGAAGGACCTCTGACAGTTACTGTTTATTTCCTTGTTTCTTTCTCTTTTTGAAATAAAACCCTGGAAGTTAAGACGGAAGCGATATTCAAATATACAATAGCCTACATATTGGACCCGTCAGAAACTTGCACACTAATAAAGAACAGAATCTAATATCTACCATGGTACCTACTATATGCCTCGTACTCTGTTCCGTGTTATTTCTTTTTTATTTTATTTTGAGACAGTCTTGCTCTGTCACCCAGACTGCAGTGTAATAGCGAGGTCTCAGCTCACTGCAACCTATCTCTCCTGGGTTCAAGTGAGTCTCCTGCCTCAGCCTCCCGAGTAGCTGGGCTTACAGGCTCCCACCACCATGCCTGGCTAATTTTTGTATTTTTAGTAGAGACAGGGTTTCACCATGTTGGCCAGGATGGTCTTGAACTCCTGACCTCATGATCTGCCCACCTCAGACTCCCAAAGTGCTGGGATTACAGATGTGAGCCACTGCGCCCGGCCTGTTCCATGCTTTTTGTACGTAATGTCTCATTTAATCCTCACAGTCATGGCTTGGTAGTTGACACTGACCCAGGTTTTCAGATGAGGACCGTAAGCCTCTATGAGGCTAAACAGCTCACCCCAAATCACACAACTAGTAAACTTGAGAACTAGGAATTGGAACCAGGTAGATCTGACTTCAAAGCCTGTTCCTTTTCCTTTGCCCATGCATTTCACAGACTCATGGGACCTCATAGGGTTAGAAGGGATCTGGGAGGGCATTTAGATGAATGCTCTAAATAATGCATGAATCCCTTTTCCAGCATTCTCTGTAAGTTGAAAGCTAAACAAGTGTGAATGTGCCTGAAATCAAAAGTGGAAGCCTGAAAAGAAGTCAGAGCAAGACTTCAGAATCCAGATAGAGGGCCTAAAATACATGTGATAGATGTTTCTATTTTCTCTAAGAGTGGAACACGTGTATACATTTAAGTCTGTGAAAGGACCAACGATGCACCTAAGGAATGAGTCCAGACCGTTGTTCTCTTAGCTCAGCTCAAGGGGGAATAGTGGAAGAAAAATGACTAGGAAAAGAAGGCACGTGTTGGTATGAATGGGATGTCTGTGATATCCTGGAGATGTGTGCACTGGAACTCAAAGAGAGTCAAAGGAATGCTACTGTTTCAGCACACACCCCCTCAGGTCCTGGAAAGATCAGATAAAAACTCCCCTCTCCCCCAGTACTGGGCAGAGGTGACTGAGTGACAGCAGGCGGCCAGCCTAAGGCCACATAGAAAGGAGGTGGCAGTGCTAGAAATAGAAACAAGTGTTGAGTGTCTCAGTTGTGCCCTGGTGCTGCTCGTTCTTGCTACCTCATATGTCTTCCGTCATGACTGGCTCTGTGTGAATTTGGTAAGGAAATCCAAAACCAGGTTTCAGTTTTCATGACATACCGGAAACTTGGCCTTGGGTCACTAAGAAGTTCACTATGGTTTGTGAATCTTTCAAGCAAATGGAGCCAGGTTTCTGCCATGTGTTGACCTCCACCAGTGCCAGGAGGGATGGATGGGTCTGAGGGGGGACCAGGTACGATCCCATCGGCTTGGTATTGACATGTCCCAGGGTGCATGCTGGCCTAGGAGGACACCTGGAAATGGGGCCTCTACAAATCCCAGCTGCTGTGGAGTCTCTCAGAGCCATTCAAGGAATAACTTGGGGAGAGAGAGAGAAATGGAGGGAATGATTTAGGAGGTGTGCATATTCCTTTGTAAATGAAGTTATGGAAGTTGCCAGTGAGATTTCTCTTGGTAAGTAAGTGATAATACCTGTGTAAAGCTGCTAGAGCTGGAATTCCCGTAAAATACTGAAGGGACAGAGGCCCTTTTGAGAAATGTCTTGTTGTTTAGCATTTTCAGAAACAATTTAGGTTTCTGTAGTACCTTATATCCTCTAACTAGTAACTCCTCAAAGCATTCTTGCGAGGCAGGTCACTGGGCTAACTTATTTGTGCACTCCTCAAAGATTGTTCATTTACATGAAGAAGATTGTTCATTTACATGAAGAGGATATATTAGATGACATCTCTCTCTCTTTCTCTCTTTCTCTCTCTCTGTCTCACATACATACACACACACACACACGCACACTAGGATAGAGGATCAAATGTCCTTCAAATGACACTGCCAGGTAGAGAGTGTTTTGTTTTGTTTTAAATCATTAAGATCCTGTATATGATTAGCTTGAGATAATACAGTTTAATTAATGGAATTAGGGGAATTAGGAAGGATCTGGGTACAGTGACTATTCGAAGACCTTGTAAGAATTTATGTTTGGTGGCTCATGCCTGTAATCTCAGCACATTGGGAGGCCAAGGCAGGTGATCACCTGAGGTCAGGAGTTTGAGACCAGCCTGGGCAACATGGAAAAACCCCATCTCTACCAAAAATACAAAAGAAAATTAGCCAGGTGACATGGCGCATGCCTGCAATCCCAGCTCCTCAGGAGACTGAGACAGGAGAATCACTTGAACCCAGAAAACGTAGGCTGAAGTGAGTCAAGATCATGCTACTACACTCCAGCCTGGATGACAGAATGAGACTCCATCTAAAAAAAAAAAAAGAAAAAAGAATTTGTGTTTGAACTGCTATGTAAAAAGGTAATCACTTTCTTCCCTTGCTGGCTGGCAATGGTGGCCCCAACATCCTCAAGGCTGGGAGAAAGGAATAAAGGAGAAAATCGAAAGCCTGGTCCCAGTTCAAACTGGATAATAAGTCCTTGATTAATTTGTAACTGCCTCTTCTCTAAATGTATTATTTGATACTCAGAGAGAGACTCACTTATCTACACATGTACCCTGTCTATAGTGAGAGGTCAGCCAGAACAGGTAGGTCAGAGGCCGAAGTCCAAACTAAGGAATTCCAATGTATTAACTTTTTCAAGAGGGTGTTTTATTGACTTTAACATATACAAAGAAAATAAATTAATAAACGTCTAATCAAAAATCGGAAAGAGTAGTGTGCTAATCTACCAACCATGCTGGAACTCAGGTTTTAACAGCTCTCTGTTCATGTGGGAGGTGGGTAGGTGTGAACACGCCTGATATCACGTAGGGGGTGTACATGCCTCCAAAAGTTAGAGGGTCTGAGCTCTAGGAAGTGGGTAATGCAGCTCTGGGCCCAGAGGGAGGAGATTGAAAAATGATGCTATTAGGGTCAGAAAGGAAAAGGGAGGAGAATTTGGGAACAGGAAAGATGCTTTATTTTAAGCACCTGGTACTTAATCCAGGATTTGATAACACATCCCCACTTTTTCTGGAGGTTCCTAGATTAGATCCCCTAGAATACCATAAATTTCTTAAGCCCAGATGGTTTAATTTTCCATGTTCTCATGGACCTCCCTCTGCCATTGGCTGCTTGTTGTGTTGTTTCCTGGAGAATAAAGTGACCATGGAGATCTTGAAGGTGAGGACACTTAACCAAAGCCTGCCTATGAAAATATGAAGGGTTCTTTGGAGACAACAGTTAGGAGTTTCCAGAGATGAACTGAATTGTCATATTATCTGTATTATAATTAGTCACAGACCTTGTCCATTTTTTCCTTCCCTTGTTTAGCTAATTCTAGTACTTCCTGAGGGATGTTGGTTTTAAATGTACTACTGATGGCTAAGACTAAGTTTCAGGCCAAAAATCTTAGTTCTTGAAAGACTATAAAGCCAAATCATCTTTTGGAATTATCCAAAGACATATAACAGAGGACAGGAGAAAAAAAAAGTCAACCACGCATTGAAACACACAAATGCACATTTATAATGGCCACCACCCACTGAAACTTTACTAGATGAACCGCAATCCACTGTGCCCATTTAAGCACGGGATGAATGGACAACTGAATAAACCGACTGCTGTGTTTTGATCATTAACTCCTGTTTTTTCCTCACTCCTGCTCCCGTTGACCTTTTAGTTTCTTTACGCTCTGTTTTAGCAAGCTCATCAAAGATTTAGATATCTGCTTTTTGTCAAACCATCTCAAATGTATATTATTTTCTGTGACCTTTCTCCTATGCCTATAAGATATCTTTACCTATCTGATATGGATGGGCTATGTCCCCACCCAAATCTCATCTTGAATTGTAGCTCCCATAATTCTCATGTGTCATGGGAGGGACCCAGTAGGAGGTAATTGAATCATGGGTGCCGGTCTTTCCCGTGCTATTCATTGAGATAGTGAATAAGTCTCAAGAGATCTGATGGTTCTATAAATGGGAGTTCCCCTATACAAGCTTTCTCTTGCCTGCCGCCCTGTAAGATGTGACTGCTCCTCCTTTGCCTTGTGCCATGATTGTGAGGCCTCCTCAGCCATGTGGAACCATGAGTCCACTAAACCTCTTTCCTTTTTAAATTACCCAGTCTTAGATATGTCTTTATTAGCAGCGTGAGAACAGACTAACACACTGTGAACCCCGAAAATTTGAGACGGGTCTCGGTTAATTTAGAAAGTTTATTTTGCCAAGGTTTAGGACACGCCCATGACACAGCCTCAGGAAGTCCTGACAACATGTGCCCAAGGTGGTCAGGGCACAGCCTGGTTTTAGACATTTAGGGAGACACGAGACATCAATCAATATATGTAAGAAGTGCACTGGTTCAGTCTGGAAAGGTGGGGCAACTTGAAGCGAAGGCAGAAAGACAAAGCAGGAGGGAGCTTCCAGGTCACAGATAGGCGATACACTCTTTTGAGTTTCTGATTAGCCTTTCCAAAGGAGGCAAATCAGATATGCATCTGTCTCAGTGAGCAGAGGAGTGACTGTGAATAGGAGGGGAGGCAGGTTTGCCCTAAGCCAGCTCTGGGCTTGAGTTTTCCTTAGTGGTTTCGGGGGCTGAAGATGTTTTCCTTTCACAACACTATCCCAGCCATAACATGGAAGAGGACAGAGAAGAGGGAGAGAGAGAGAGAGAAAGAGAGAGAGAGAGAGAGAGAGTGCCAGCTCTGAGCATGGGCTGACCACTTACTGGCTCAGCCACCTGGGTAAACCGCTACATCTTCTGGCCTCCGCTCTTTTTTCAGTTAGATTTCATTCTCTGGAACCACGCGATGGGTTGCATTGTGTTTCCGAAGAAGGAATGCTGAAGTCCTAACATCAGTACCTGTCAACATGGCCTCATTTGGAAATAGGGTGTTTGCAGATGTAGTCATGTTAAGATGAGGGATGCTGGAGCAGGAAGGCCCTTCATTCAATATGACTGGTGCACTGACTAAAGGAGGAGAGATGCCGAGACACAGACACAGAAGGGGGCAGGCCAGGGGAAGCCAGAGGGAGGCAAGTGCTGCAGCAACAGGCCGAGGAGCACCAAGGGTTATTGGCGTCACCAGAGGCTCAAGGAGGCAAGGACAGACTCTCCCCTGCAGGTTTCAGAGGGAGTGTGGGCCTGCCGACACTTCCATCTCAGACTTCTAGTCTCCAGAACCCTGAGACAATAAACTCGGGTTGTTTGAAGCCACACAGTTTGTAGTGCCTTGTTCCTGGCACTCCTGGGAGATGAAGACGGTGCTATCTGGGAGGAGTTGAAGATCTCCGGCTTTGAAAACAGATCTGCATTTGAATCAAGATTCACTCACATACCAGTTCATGACGATTTGGAGCACATTTCTCACTGAGTCTCATTTCTTTCTTGAAACCTTAAGTGGCCCATAAAAGGGAAATGATGAAACGAGTCTTGTCAGAAGGACTGTTGCAAGAACGAAATGAGACAAGGTATGTATATTAGTTAGGAATGTTTTTGTTGAAAGGAGAAACTCAACATGACTCAGTGAAAATGGGACTTCGGTGTAAGAACTGTGGGATGTCTCAATCCAACTTGGCCCTAGATTCTAACCTTGGCAGCTCTTCATGTTTCATTCCTGCTTCCCTCTGAATATCCAAGTGCAAGCCTCTTCCTCCATTTGCCTCTCTCCCTTCCATCAGACCAGGTTCCTCTACCTTTCCATTCTTCCCAACTTTGCCTACTACAGTTTTAGCCACCTGAAGGAAACATTTGAACCTTCCTCTTCAATATACACTGCTTGGGTGATGGGTGCACCAAAATCTCACAAATCACCGCTAAAGAGCTTACTCGTGTAACCAAATACCACCTGTTTCCCAAAAATCTATGGAAATTTTAAAAAATATATTTTTTTGAGGTGGAGCTTCGATCTTGTTGCCCAGGCTGGAGTGCAATGGCGTGATCTCTGCTCACCACGACCTCCACCTCCCGGGTTCAAGCGCTTTCCCTACCTCAGCCTTCTGAGTAGCTGGGATTACAGGCATGCGCCACCACAACTGGCTAATTTTGTATTTTTAGTAGAGATGGGGTTTCTCCATGTTTGTCAGGTTGGTCTCAAACTCCCGACCTCAGATGATCTGCCTGCCTCGGCCTCCCAAAGTGCTGGGATTGTAGGCATGAGCCACCGCACCCAGCCAAAAAATTCTCTTAAAATAATAATTTGAACTTCCCTCAGCTTGCAAATCCAAAACTCCAATGGAAGAGACATAATGGTCCACTTGGGGTCAGATGCCCCGCCCTCACCCCAACCAGCTGTGTCCAGGGAACAGGGTTGTATATTCCCAGGCACGTTGTGAAAATCACATGAGACTATATGTAAAAATTACTTTGGAGAACTGTGACACGTGTAAAGTGTCATTATTTTCTATTTTATTATTATTTTTTTTTTGGATGGAGTCTCCCTCTGTCGCCCAGGCTGGAGTGCAATGACACAATCTCAGCTCACTGCAACCTCTGCCTTCCAGGTTCAAGCGATTCTTCTGCCTCAGCCTCCTGAGTAGCTGGAATTACAGGCAGCCACCATCACACCTGGCTGGTTTTTGTGTTTTTGTAGAGACAGGGTTTCACCATATTGGCCAGGTGGGTCTTGAACTCCTGGCCTCAGGTGATCCGCCCACCTCGGCCTCCCAAAGTGCTAGGATTACAGGCTATTTTCTATTTTAGTTCATGGCATCCTAATGGGGACTTTCCGTCTTTCTGCCTCCTCTCCTCCCTCAGCCCTGCCCAGATGCCCTTCTTTCCACTCCATCCAAATCCTTACTCAAATCTTTCGAATCCACAGCCACACAGGTGTTTGCCATCTGTAAGCTCTTATTACCCTTAGAGTTGATTTCTCTTACACTTTAGTCCTTAACTGTCTTCTAATTGGTCTTTGGCCTAGATGCTAAGCCGCCAGAGGGCAGGAAGCATGCCTTCTTGTGATCCTAGAGCCCGGTGCTGCTTCACATATTTCCAGGCACAAGGAGGTGCAGCCCTGTCCCAGCTACCCCACTCCCGCCCCTCCAGTGCCCCCCTCCCCACAAAGGCTTCCTCCCCACTGACCTGGAACTCCAGAGAGGCCTCAAGATAAACCCAATAAAATACCTCACATCTGCAAACTTGAAGATTTAAATTAGGGGTGTTCCATCTTTTGGTTTTCCTGGGCCACACTGGAACAAGAATTGTCTTGGGCCACACATAAAATATACTCACACTAACAACAGCTGATGAGCTAAAAAAAAAAAAAAAAAAAAAAAAAACTTGCAAAAAAATCTCACTATGTTTTAAGAAAGTTGACGAATTTGCGTTGAGCCTTGGGTTGAACGAGCTTGACTTAGTGCTGTGGCTACTCAAGGTGGGCAGGGCTGTTTCCCTCACACACCGCATGACACGTCACCAATTCACCTAATTGCAACCGATTTCAACTCCATGCTATTGGATTTGTTTCCCTAAGGTACTGGATTCCAGAAAGGTCCTACTCCCCCCGAAATCAGCTGGGGAGGTGCCTGTGGCCTGTCTTCTACCTTTTCTGGTTTAGTCATGCTCAGGAGCCTGGGCGGGCCAGGTGGGTGCTACCCTGGGTTGATCCTGACATTGGGGCACACCGGGAGATGTGATGGAGGAGCATTAATAATAGGAAGCAAATTAGAACCTTTATCATGAGGAGGCAAAGTCTTGCCTGAAAAGAAAAGAGCACATCTCAAGTTAAGGTAAAAAGACCAGGACAAACGGAAAAAAAAAAAAGCTAGACATACATTGCAAGACGTTCAGGCATGCTGGAACTAAAATAGCTCTTTCCAGATTGTCCCACCAAAAAATTCAAAATCCGTTCATTGCAGCTGAACTTTTGTTCTCTCCCTCTCTCCCTTTCTTCATTCCTTTCCTTCTCCCTTCCCTCTCCTCTTCTTTTTTTCTGCCCTTGTTTGCCACTTGCCTAAGCAAGAACACAGCCAAAGTATTCCAGCTTTCGGCTTATGGAGAATGCTGGAGAATTGAATCACTCATTATTTAGAAGATTCATCCAAATGACCTCCCAATCCGTCCTAACTTGGAGGTTCTGTGGGTCTGTGGAATGCCTTGGTGAAAAAGAAAGAACACAGGCTTTGAAGTCAGACCAGGTATGTCTGATTTCAGACCAGGTATGTTCAACTTTAAACCAGGTCTGTCTGACTTGGAAGGCTGTGTTGTTTCCCTTTCACCAAAGCATTCCATAGAATCTCTGAGTTGGGAAGGATTGGGAGGTCACTTAGATGCAGCTTCTTAATAATGAGTGAATCCTAGCTCTCATCTTTACCAGCCATGTGACTTTGGGCAAGGTACCTAACCTCTCTGAGCCTAGGTTTCTCATCTGAAAGCCTGGCCAGTGCCAACAATCAAGTTGTTGACATAGGATTAAATGAGAAATTAGTTATAAGACATGGAGCTAGAATGGAAATGGAAGACTAGGTCCAAAAATCTGCTACCGGAAAAGCAGAGAAGACCAGGCTGCAGAGTGGGAGGTTCATGGCACTGAGTGGGATTTGGCATTGTTGCTTAGAAAAGCTACTCGGGGCTGGGGTGTGGTGGCTCACACCTGTAATCCCAGCACTGTGGGAGGCCAAGGCGGGTGGATCACCTGAGGACGGGAGTTCGAGACCAGCCTGACCAACATGGAGAAACCCCATCTCTACTAAAAAAATAAAAAATTGAATCATTCAAACTTTTGAGTGTGGTGGTGGCACATGCCTGTAATCCCAGCTACTAGGGAGGCTGAGGCAGGAGAATCACTTGATCCAGGGAGGCGGAGTTGTGGTGAGCTGGGATCAAGCCATTGCACTCCAGCCTGGGCAGCAAGAGAAAAACTCCATGTCAGAAAAAAGAAAAGCTACTTGGGCCAGTTTATTTCCCAGAGCCTGCCCTTGCCCTGTTCTCCCTGCCTTCTCGAATAGCTGGATTCTTGTGAATAACCCGCGTTGTCTATACCCGGGACTTCCACCATGTGTGCTGTACCTCTGCGGCTGGGCACTCTCCCATCCAGTGAGTTGCCATGGGCTTTTCTGCCCTAACTATCCCGGATCTACCCCAGCCCTATTTAGACCACCTAACTGCTGGCCTTTTTTATTCACTTATTCATTCATTCCACAAAATACTTTTCTGTCCTTCTGCCCCATGATCCTTTCAGCTTCTTGCCAGCTCCCCAGCAGCCCCACCCTCAGGTTCATTCCTCCCTCCCTGGAGGCTGGCTGCACCAGGAGTTACCTTCCCCCGCCCAGGAGCAAATTCTGACAGTCATATCTGTTGACTAAATAAACACATAGAAAAAGACTTTTCAAAAAATGACCACCCCTTCTAGATCCCCAGCCCCCTTTCGGGCTGATGTAATCCAAATTTCTCTGCACCACGATGAGTTCAGTGCTGGCAGCTTGGTGATGGTGCATAAGTAACTAAGTTTCCCAGCTCTCAGGCAGCCATTCCGAGCACCTCTGTGAGTTTCTGATTTTCAAGTATCCCTAGGGCTTACAAATGCTAATGGTGGCTCTCTTCATATTACTGTAATAATACTTAGCACTCCTGTCCTGCCACATAAAATCAGCTCAGGTGCACCCACACCCCCTGGTGAGGTAGGACCCTGATAGCAGGCTGCTGTAAATGAAAAGCTGAGGGTGCTGGGGTGCAGCGAGGGCCACACTTGGCTTTGATCTGAAATACCAATTTCTTTTTTTAATTCCTTTTTTTTCTTGATATATGCATACAAAGTGTAATGATGAAATCTGGAAAATTGGAATATCCATCACCTGAAACATTTATCATTTCTTTGTGTTGAGAACATTCCAGATCTTCTCCCTTCTAGCTATTTCAAAATATACAATAAATAATTTTTAACTCTACATACTCTACAACGCTACTGAACACGAGATCTTATTCCTTCTAACAGAATATTTGTACCCGTTAACCAACTCTTGTTTTTTCATTTTATTTTATTTTATTTTGTTTGTTTATTTATTTATTTTTGAGACAGAGTGTTGCTCTGTTGCCCAGGCTGGAGTGCAATGGCACGATCTCGGCTCACTGCAACCCCTGCCTCCCGGGATTCAAGCGATTCTCCTGCCTCAGCCTCCCGAATAGCTGGAACTATAGGCGCCTGCCACACACCTGGCAAATTTTTGTATTTTTATTAGATACGGGGCTTCACCATGTTAGGCTGATCTCGAACTCCTGAGGTCAGGTGATCCACCCGCCTCGGCCTCCCAAAGTGCTGGGATTATAGGAGTGAATCACAGTGCCCGGCCTGTTTATTTATTTTTTTAGATGGAGCCTCACTATGTCACCAAGGTTAGAGTGCAGTGGCACGATCTCTGCTCATTGCAGCCTCCACCTCCCAGGTTCAAGCAATTCTCCTGCTTCAGCCTCCCTAGTAGCTGGGACTACAGGTGCACACCATCATGCCTGTCTAATTTTTGTACTTTTAGTAGAGACGGGGAGTTTCACCATCTTGGCCAAGCTGGTCTCGAACTCCTGACCTCAAGTGATCCACCTGCCTGGGCCTCCGAAAGTGCTGGGATTACAGGCGTGAGCCACCATGTCCAACCTTTTTTCATTTTAAAATGTACAGTTGGCTGGACATGGTGGCTCACACTTGTAATCCCAGCACTTTGGGAGACCAAGGCAGGTGGACCACCTGAGATCAGGAGATCGAGACCAGCCTGGCCAACATGATGAAAACTCATCTCTACTAAAAATACAAAAAAATAGCCATGTGTGGTGGCAGGGGACTATAATCCCAGCTACTCAGAAGGCTGAAGCAGGAGAATTGCTTGAACCTGGGAGGCAGAGGTTGCAGTGAGCCTAGATTCCATCACTATACTCCAACCTGGGCAACAAGAGTGAAACTCCATCTCGGGGGTGGAAGGAAATGTACAACTAAGTTATTATTGACTGTAGTCATCCTGTTCATGCTATCAAATAGTAGGTTGTAGGTCTTATTCTACTTTTTTGTACCCATTAACCCTCCTTATCTCCCTCCAGGCTCCAACCAACCCTTCTTGTTTTTCGTTTGTTTGTTTGAGACTGAGTCTCACTCTGTTACCCAAGCTGAGTGCAGTTGTGTGATCTAGCTCACTGCAACCTCCGCCTCCCGGGTCAAGTGATTCTCTTGCCTCAACCTCCGAGCAGCTGGGATTACAGGTGCCCACCACCACACTCAGCTAATTTTTGTATTTTTAGTACAGATGGTGTTTCACCATGTTGGTCAGGCTGGCCTCAAACTCCTGATCTCAAGGGATCCGCCTGTCTCAGCCTCCCAAAGTGCTGGGAGTACAGGCGTGAGCCACCTTGCTCAGCCCAACCAACCCTTCTTAATACTGCCCTCTCCACTATGCTTCCCAGCCTCAAGTAACCACCATTCTACTCTCTACCTCCAAGAGATCAAAACGTCTTGCTCCCATATGTGAGTGAAAACGTGTTATTTGTCTTTCTGAGCCTGGTTTATTTCACTTAATGTCCTCCAGTTCCATCCATGTCACTGCAAATAACAGGATTTCATTCCTTTTTATGTAGATGATATTCCTTGGTGTATGTATACTACATTTTCTTTATTCATCCTTTGAGGGACACTTAAGTTGATTCCATATTTTGGTTATTGTGAATAGTACTTTAATAAACATGGAAGTGCAGGTATCTCTTCAATATATTGATTTCCTTTCTTTCAAATATATTCCCAGCAATAAGATTGCTGGATCATACGGTAGTTCTATTTTTAGGTTTTTGAGGAATCTCCAAACTGTTCTCCACTGTGGCCATGCCAATTTACATTCCCACCCGCAGTGTATGAGGGTTCCCCTTTCTCCTTACCGTTGCCAGCATTTGTTACTTTCCTTTTTGATAAGAGCCATTCTCACTGGAGTTGAGATGGTACCTTGTGAAAAGCCAATTTCAAATTACGGTATTCTCGGATATGTCTTTGTCTGACTCCACAGCAGCCCCCTGCCCCGCAGGTATTTGCTCCCTCCTCAGTATTCAAATGCACAGTCTCTCCCTGAGAACCCACTCCACTGGAGGCCTGAGCAGACTGTCCCGAGGGTGGGGCTTTCCCTCTTCCCAAAGGCAAAAACCAAACAAAATCCTGGTAGACATGTGATGGAATCATCTCAAATACACAAAATTAGCCATGTAAATTGTGAAACACTAAGTTTCAGTTCCATAGACTGTGAAATAGCAAAGTCTCCAACAAGACTGAAAAAGTTCATAGGCACTGGGAGAGACGAACAGAATATCCCAGTGTCCCAGGTGTGAAGAAACCCTGGGCAGGATGGGTCTGACTCATCTGGAGCAGCCCAGAGCCCTGGCAAAGCCAGCCACCCACCACTGGAATGGCTTGGAAGAAAATTAACTCCATGAGCTCCAGAGCACCCCCCCCAGAATCCCCCCCCCCTACCAAGTGGTTAAAGACAGCAAAAATTGGCAGGCATGGTGGCTCACACCTGTAATCCCAGCACTTTGGGAGGCTAAGGCAGGTGGATCACAAGGTCAAGAGATTAAGACTATCCTGGTCAACATGGTGAAACCCCATCTTTACTTAAAATACAAAAATCAGCTGGATGTGGGGGCACGTGCCTGTAGCCCAGCTACTCGGGAGGCTGAGGCAGGAGAATTGCTTGAACCCAGGAGCTAGAGGTTGCAGTGAGCCAAGATTGTGCCACTGCTCTCCAGCCTGGTGACAGAGTAAGACTCCGTCTAAAAAAAAAAAGACAACAAAAATCACTAAAATGTACATTTATCATTAAATGCACATAAAATGCACCTATATAAGATATATAAGAAAGGGTGGCCAGGCGCAGTGGCTAATGCCCATTATCCCAGCACTTTAGGAGGCCAAGGCAGGAGGATCACCTCAGGTCAGGAGTTTGAGACCATCCTGGCCAACATGTTGAAACCTTGTCTCTACTAAAATTCCAAAAAAAAAAAAAAAATCAGCCAGGCATGGTGGCGCATGCCTGTAATCCCAGCTACTCGGGAGGCTGAGGCAGGAGAATCGCTTGGACCCAGGAAACAGAGATTGCAACAAGCTGAGATTGCTCCAGCCTGGGCGACAGAGGGAGACTCCGTTTCCAAAAAAAAGGATGACTCTATGAACCTCAAGAAATGCAACTGTCTCCTTCTCTCAGCTGCACACGGTTCCTTGCACTGGTTCCATGTTTCTGAAACTGGAATACATGATCAAGGAGGCAGATCCAAAAAGGGATGGGGGCGGAGGGGAGTCGATGGGGAGCTTTGGAGTTACTTATTGGTTAGCGTCTCCATTTTTTTAAAAAGCAACATTTTTACATGAAAACAAACTGGTCTAGTATGGAATGAAAATGCAAACTTTCCATGAACTTTTAAGAGCTAACATCAGTTTTCAAAGAACTCTCTCACCTCTGGCCAGAGAGGTGTGTTTATGTCTTCTGGTCTCAGGGTTCCTAGGTAGAAGCTGGGAGACCACTGAATTTGTTTTCATCTCGGAAAGCACAGAGTCCCATCTTGCTGGAATGAGATCCCCTAGGTGCTGGGGGTGGTTCAGCGGGTACAGATCAGGGTCAAGCTCAGGATGGCCCAGTGGCAGCCCAGCTCCCCACTGAGAAGGTGGGCCTCCTCCATGTGGCCTATGGGTCTTAGCTCTTGGGCTGTGGGGAACAGACCCATGAAAGACTGGGGGGTGAGCTCCTAGGAGAGGTGGAGGAGAGATGGAGACAGGAGAGAGAGAGGGTGGCACTGGAGGGACAGGTTAGACAGGGGACCCTCAGTGACCTCAACAAGAAATCTGTGAACAGCTCTGCTCAAAGCCAACTCAAGCACGCTTCAGAACCACAGAATGTAGGCACTGAAAGCAACTAGAAATATTCTAGTGCAAACCTCTCATTTCACAGTTGGGAAAATTAAAGTTTGGAGCATTCGAGTGACTTGCAGGAGTTACAAACCTGATTAGTGTCAGAGTTATATTTTTAATATTAACAAGATTATCAGGATTCTTTGTTGTTGTTGTTGTTGTTGTTTTTGAGACAGAGTCTCACTGTTGTCACCCAGACTGGAGTGCAGTGGAACCATCTCAGCTCACTGCAACCTCCGCCTCCTGGGTTCAAGTGCTTTCCCTGCCTCAGCCTCCCGAGTAGCTGGAACTACAGGTGCACGCCACCACACTTGGCTAATTTTTGTATTTTTAGTAGAGACGAGGTTTCACCATGTTGGCGAGACTAGTCTTGAACTCAGGTGATCCACCCACCTCGGCCTCCCGAAGTGCTGGGATTACAGGCGTGAGCCATTGTGCCCGGCCAAGATTATCAGGATTCTAAAATCAACTTGCAATGAATATCAGCCTGACGGTTGAGTCAGAACACATTATCCTGCTGAAATAAAACATATATGAAAAGATAATTGCAAAAAGGAACAAAAATAGTTTAAAAGCAAAATTATTAAAACCACAGTAAGAAAAAGGAAGGGCAATCAGATCAGCATTTTGACCCAGTGAGCAACTCAGTTTATTGTCCCCAGATTCGTTTGTAGGGTTCAAAGCTGTTAGATGTAGTGTGAGCTCTAAAAGTCTTTTTTCACCAAGCAGGATTTAGGACTCCTGGCACTGTCTCTGAAAACATTTCCATGCCATTTTATGTAAAAACAAAATGAAACAAAAAAACCTTATGCCACTTGACTTTGCAGTGCCTGACTTATTTGCCTAGAAGCTAGAAACGTCACCTCATTACCAAGATGGGAGTCAGAGCTGCAAAATGCAAAACGAGTGTGCAAAACCAGGGATTGTGGAGAGGCAGCTTTAGCAGTTGAGCAGGGGCTCTTGCAGGTGGTCACCCTGAAGATTTTCCATGGTGTTTTTATGGTAAGGAGGACTGGGGATCGTTGCTCCATAAATACATATGGTGTGTTCTAACAAAGACCAGCTTTGCCGTGGCTCTAAGGCTGCCCCTGTCTCTATCAAAAATCCTCAAATGGCAAAAACTAGGTGCTCAGTTTGACTGAACCATGAGTAAAATAAAAGTTCCCATTCGGAAACTGCCTGCTAATTATTCCGGGGACATTCTTCCTGTCAATCTTTTATTAATTATCCAGGGGAAGTGATTCTGTAAAGCAACACACAGTGAAATGATTCATCTGACATAACTTCCTTCATTTTGCATCCAACTGAAACAGTTCCAGAAGCCCCAACTAGCAATAAAGCTGGGAGAAAACTAAACTGAATGCCCTCCAAAAACACAGCCGTGTTCTGAGCTGCATTCCACAGCAGAAGCATGGGCTTAGGCAAAAACAATAGGTAAGGCGATGTACCTTCTATTTCCCCAGGTGTTTATATTGAATAATGGATTCAATGAATAAATTCCAATAAATGACTGAATACATTTTCATAACTAATGACTCAAGTGATGAGTAAGAACACTGCAGATATTTAAAACACTACAAACTCTAAAAGCTTAAATTATACATTTTAAAATATATAGAAAACTTTAAAAATAAAATTTACTATAATGTCACATAATTATACAATTATTATCAATTCATGTTATCTTACTATAATCTATACTTACTATACATTTCATGTTATCTTAGTTATACTTATGTTATCTTTTTTTTTTTTTTTTTTTTTGAGATAGAATTTTGCTCTGTCACTCAGGCTAGAGTGCAATGGTGCAATCTCTGCTCACTGCAACCTCCAACTCCCAGGTTCAAGCAACTCTCCTGCCTCAGCCTCTCGAGTAGCTGGGATTACAAGTGCTCACCACCATGCCCAGCTAATTTTTGTATTTTTAGTAGAGATGGGGTTTCAACATGTTGGCCAGGCTGGTCTCGAGCTCCAGACCTCAAGTGATCTGCCCGCCTCGGCCTCCCAAAGTGCTGGGATTACAGGCATAAGCCACCGCACCCAGATCTTTTTCTTTTAAAAATTTTCTACTTTTATGAAAAATTTATATATGTAAAGTATACAATGTGATGTTTTAATGCACTTGTACATTGAGGACTGCTCACCACAGCCAGCCTAATACTTTTCTACTTCTCTGTCTCACTTTCTTTCTTTAAAGATACATATGCACTTATATGCACCTATACACTTCCCTGGTTCTGATTTACGTCAAGTGATTGACTGTGAAACAGAGCTCAAGGGTAACAAAAGTGTTCCTTTAAATGCACAGACTGAATTCAAGGAAAAGACGTGCTTGGGAAGCTGTGCCTACACACGACAAAGCTGAAAATACACCACCCTTAACCACAGGCAGTTGCTGAGTGCACTGAGTTTCAGGAGCCTTTAAAAAAGACTTCATCAGTCATTCAAAGGCATGGATTTTAAATGCAATTACTGTGTAATTAGCCGTTTCATCTTCAGTGTCGGTGAATTTGGAATTTAATCTCTGATTGCACAAAATAGAATACTAAGTAGCTTACTCAATAGAAAAGCTGGTATCGTTGTTTGTTGGTGGCCAGATAATGTGGCCAAATCCTTTACAGCCCCCATAGGACAAAGGTTGAAGAGAAATGGATGGAGACAAGGCACTAGCTCTTACTAGATTTGTAGGTGTCTTTAAGCTCATATTGAAGACACAGTTCACAAGTCATCTCTGCACTGGAAAATTCTGTCATTTCCTTACCCATGGCCAGTGGAGCTGATCACCCTCACCTCACATACACCATTTAACACACACTGTACCACCACAGTCCAGTCGTCTCCGTGTCTGCTTTCCTTACAAGATTATGAGTTCCTTGAGGGCAGGGACTATTAAACTTTGTGTTTTTACACAGAGCACAGTGCCTGGCCCACCACAACATTCAATAGATAAATGAATGAGTCAATGAATGACCCACCAATTAAAATCAGCTAGAGGCCAGATTTATAAACTAATTTATAAATAGTTGTTTTCTGTGACCCTAAAGAAAAAATGAAGTACCTAATTTTTTTTTTTTTTTTTGAGACAAAGTTTTCCTCTTGTTGCCCAGCTGGAGTGCCATGGCGAGATCTCATCTCACTGCAATCTCTGCCTCCTGGGTTCAAGTGATTCTCCTGCCTCAGCCTCCTGAATAGCTGGGAATATAGGCATGCACCACCACACCCAGCTAATTTTGTATGTTTTAGTAGAGACAGGGTTTCTCCATGTTGGTCAGGCTGGTCTTGAACTCCTGACCTCAGGTGATCCATCTGCCTTGGCCTCCCAAAGTGCTGGGATTATAAGCACGAGCCACCACGCCCAGCCTAACTATCTGAATTGTATTAGGTTCTCAGGTCTCTTCTAAGGACTCAATTTTCAGCTGCAATCCTCACCTTCAAGTCACCAATAAGTGATTTGATAACACTTTAAAATGTATGAATAAAAATAGGCCATCAAGTTCAAGTGATGCTTCATGGATTGACCTTAATTCTGGTTTTGGTCTATGACCTATCTATGGAATTTATTTTTAGCTATTCCTGGAATATAAATTTCCTAAAGACAAGAACTGTGTCTGTGCTGTTCACTGCCACATCCTCAGCTCCTTGAACAGTACCTGAACTACAGAAGGTGCTCAATAAATAACAGCTCAAGTGAATTCATGTGTGTGGCAGCCACTGGGATAGAAGTTTGCTGTTAAAAAATTATGAACTACTTTCTTGTCTCCTGGAAAAATGTTCAATAAATCAACCTGAAAAGGGCATACATATCATAGGCATATAAAGATTGATGGTTTTATTGTAATGATTTGTATCTTCCAAAGAATAAAAGAAACCCCGAAAACCTGTACAGAACTCATAGCAAGAAAATTTTCCCTCAAAATATGTCCTAAGTATTCCCAAATAAAGTCTTTCTCTTAGCAAAGAGATGAACACTGTGGCAGCTCCCTCGCTCACTCTGGGAGTCAGCTGGCCAAATCTAAAATTGCTTTGGTGAGTCAGAGGCAGGAGAGGAAACGTTGCCCCTGATAGTAGAGAAATTGGGTTAGCAACAGAAATGGCACCTCCCTGCACCCTCCCAGCTGAACTAAATGCATACTACTACACGCAGAATGGACCTGTGTCACACAGTTGTGATAGGTGATTCCCCATCCCTGCCGCCACCACAGGAGTGAGAAGAATGGACAAACACAAAGACCCCAATGTGGTTTCTAAAGACTAGGATTTCCATAGGTGACATGAGACATTTGTAATTTCCACGTGAAGCTATTTGCCGAATGACTCATTCCAAAGCTTAATAGAGAAAGGTTGGTTCCCAAATCAGCACACTCTTTTTACGACAGCTAACAGAAACACTGGGGGAAAAAGGGGGATGTTCCAGTTTCTTGTGTGCCCAGGCCCTCAGCCCCAGACTCTTGAGGGAAGCAAAAGCTCTGGTTAGTGATCCTCAGCGAGGGCCAGGGAGGTGCCACAGCCACCCCACTGAAGAATCCCAGTGAGCTGGAGTAAGTGTAGTGTCACAGAACGTAGCTAGTCAAGTGTGAGCAGGGCAGGAGAGTGCTACACACACACCCACACACACACGCACACACCCCACACGCACACACACACACACTCACACCCACATACACACCCACCCA
Organism: Sapajus apella; assembly: GCF_009761245.1. NCBI lineage: Eukaryota > Metazoa > Chordata > Mammalia > Primates > Cebidae > Sapajus > Sapajus apella. The sequence goes on along the minus strand of NW_022436989.1, from coordinate 13,052,916 downwards.
CACACGCACACGAATGTGGCACAACCATCAGGTGATGGGCAGGTGGCTGTTAACCATTTCTCTAAAGTAATAATTTGTCACAGCTGGTGCCAGGGAAAGGCTTTCTCCTAATAGATAGCAAAAACTGGAAACTGATCACCAGCTTCCCAGCAAGATCTCAGAAGCACTCCCATGCATAAAAGCCAAAGTCAACAGGCAAGCTGAGCACCTGGTTTCTCAAGTCACCTGCTTGGCTCTCTTTCAAGTTTTTTTTTTTTTTTGGATAGAGTCTCACTCTGTCGCCCAGGCTGGAGTGCAGTGGTGCCATCTTGGCTCCCTGCAACCTCTGCTTCCCGGGTTCAAGCGATTCTCCTGCCTCAGCCTCCCAAGGACTACAGGTGCCTGCCACCACACTCAGCTAATTTTTGTATTTTTAATAGAGATGGGGTTTCTCCATGTTGACCAGGCTGGTCCCAAACTCCTGACGTCAGGTGATCCACCCGCCTCAGCCTCCCAGAGTGCCGGGATTATAGGTGTGAGCCACCACACCCGGCCCCTTCTTTTCTTTCCTTTCCTTACACTCCTAAAGCTTTTTAATACACTTTCCCTCCTGCTCTGAAACTTACCTCGGTCTCTCCTTCTGCTTCATGCCCCTCAGTCGAATTCTTTCTTCTGAGGAGGCAAGAATTGAAATTGCTGCAAACTCATAGGGATTCGCCATGGGTACCTTGGGATAACTCGGGGACCTGTCACCAGTAACAGCAGCACAGACCCAGCACCTGCCAGCGTGTATGCCTCATCCCCATTATCACTCACCCTGTCTGTGCCTGTGTGCAGGTAGGTGTGTGTGTGCACATGTGTGCACGTCTATGCATGTATATTCGTGTGCTTGTGTGTGTGTTTAAGCACGTGCCTATGCATATGTATGAGTATGCTTGTATACGTGTGTGCACACATGCACATATGTGAGCACCTCTGTGTATAACATGTGTGTGCACGGCAGTGTGACATGCAGTGAGGGAGGAAGATTTCAAGGGAGGAGGGTTGAGGCCTAATTCCCAACTGTTATTTGCTCTTCAGTCTGAGACAAGTCCCTGAGCCTAAGAATTTGTTTTTCATCTATAAAAATGTGACGGTAAGAAACACTGCATTGGCTACCCTGCAGGGATCGTTAAAGCCCTGCCTAAATGGCAATGTGCCGTGAATATGCTAACCATGATCAGCTTCGTGCTGCTTTTTTCTCTTTTGCCACAGCTGCCTCCAATCGTTAGACTGCATGTTAGAACCAAGGGCCCAGAGCTAGGGTTGTAGGCCACTAAAAATAGACTGTGGGCTCCCTGGCAAGGGTGGGCTGGCTCTAACCCTTACCTGGGATTGAGGTTGCTACGCAGCTTTGTCAGGGTCTGGGGAGTTTGCGTTGTTTCCACCAAGCTGTCTGCCCTGCCTGCAGCTTCCCTCCAAGCTGATATACTGGTTGCTCATGCCTTCCCACCTGATTATAAACTGCCTTAGAAACTCTCTCCAAAGGCTGTTCTATAAGTGATAATAATTTCGGTGACTAAGATGCACTAATCACTTTTGTGCCAGGCACTTTGCCAAATACCCTACAGACTTTATCTCCTTTAATTCTTATGACATTCTTTAAAATAAATAACATCGTCTCCATTTTACAGATGAGGAAACCGAGGCTTAGAGAGGATAAATGCTTGCCCAATATCACACAGCAATCGAGTGAAACTCAAGAGGTCTGAGCCAAAGTCCTGGCTCTGAACCATGGTTGCCAAGCTCAGCCAGTCATTCAATATCTCCGTTCACGGGGGACCCATGGAGTTTGGGAGAAGAGACAAGCAAGGGGGCCGTATTCAGGATGTGCAGGCTATATGTTAGGGCTCAAAGTCCCTTCCTCTCTCCTTGCATGTGCCTATACTATTTTTCCTTCCGGGCTCCAGTGGAAAAGGGAGTGAGACTCTAGTTAAATTCTGTCACCAGGACAGTCCAGGTTCTCTTCTGGGTTGCCCCTTGCGGCCTCTCCACTCCTGCCATGGGGCGCATGCCACCTTAGGGGCAGCGTGCCTCAGCTAGGTGGAGTCTAAGGGGAGAGCAGAGAACAGAGCTCTCTGCGGGCACTCAGCTAAGGGGGAAAAATTGAGCTGTGCTCAGGCGACTCCCCCAGAGGCTCACCCCATGATTACTGCCCACACCCACACTGCACATGGCTTACTGGTCCTAGAGCCTTTCACTCCACTGGACAGGGCAACGGGGCCCACAGTCTTCCCAGCCCTGCCCTGCCCCTGGACGCTCACATGCTGCTGTACTGAACAGGGCAAAGGCCTCTGCAGGGGCATGGGTTCTGGCCCCAGATCTGATGCCAACTTGGCCACACTCGCAAGGTCATTGGACTTCTCTGCACTTCAGATTTCTATTTTCCAAATGAAATGAGAAACTTGGGTTTCACTCTAAACATTCTTTTCAAGTCTGAGACCTGGCGATTCAGAATCTCTTCACCTTTGGGCAACTCTGTTCTCATTCTCAGGGTTCATGGGAGAGGACGTTCTTCAGAGAGGTTGATGAGGGAGCTCCCAGGGGAAGGGCAGTGGGGCACATGAATTGTGGAGCAGAAGCAGGGATGGGTATAGCAGCTGGCAGAGCAAGGAAGAAGCGGTCTTGGGAGTCGCAGCCCGAAGGCAGATTCCCCGGCCACGAAAGCACCGAAGGACAAGACCCAACCAACAGCGCCCCTTGGATGGTGGAGTCCAGCTGCCAAGCTCACTCAAGGGACAGTGGTTCTTTTCTCAATCACTCGTCATGGTCACTCAGGATTAAGTGCATTTAATAACACCCCTACTCTGCATTTAATAACCTCCCAAAAACCCAATGACTCCTCTCCGCATAGAAGCTGTTCAAACCATTGACTGTGATTAACGGCTATAGCAACTGCATGACAGGCTGGAGGGGTGTGCACAGGAAAACGACTCCACCACCATGCATTAAGTGTTCTTGCTGAGAGAGACAGGGAAGGGCCGTGAGTTCGAGGCTCCCTTTGGTCCTTGCATATGGTACTTTTTAATGTAAAATATGCCAAGATGAACATGGAGCTTAAGCTCCTGGGACAGCAAATAAAGATGCCGGGAAAACGAGGAAAGATTTCACGTGGGCAGTGGTTGACAAGTCTTTCTTGTTTGTGGCTGGCAGTGAGCAATGGACAGGCATTCTCAGAGCAGGTCAGAGAGCAAGTCATAAATGGGGGCAAATTCCAGTTGGGTCTTTCAACCGACTGTTTTGTTCCATGAATGTCACACTGTAACAGGATAATTGGAGGGTTTGGGTAAGCTGGTGAGGGAATAAGGGCTTTTCCTAAGAATGATGAAAGCAGAGAGGCAGCTCTCAGCTCTAAGCCGGCTGCCCTGTTTCTGCAAAAATAGGTCCTTTAACATGGAGAAGCAGAAATCTAAACCTTCTTAAATCCCCTCAAATGTTTTGAATAGAACAAACACCTATTTCATGAAAGAAATACATTTTCAAAGATCATAGCAAGAGGATACGCTAGCTGCTTGGTCACCTAAGTGCTTTTGGAAAGGGAAAAGAGCTATTCAGCATTAAAGATTCAGGAATGTCTGTTGACATATTAAGGAAACAACCTCAGGGGACAGCTGACAAGGCTCCAAGAAGCATCACCAAGGGAACAGTGACGCAAACACGTTCCCTTTTTACAGGCTGGCGGGCTGCCGGTTTCGCTCGCCTGACGGCTGATGTAATGCTAATCCCTATCTGGGTTAGCGTTGCTTAGATATCAACTCAAGCAGCTCAGCCAGTTGCAATCAATAGCAGGATCCTTTTATAGAAGATAGTAAAGGGAAAAAGAAAAAAACAGATATAGATATGTGGAGAGAGAGAGAGAAAGAACTCCAGATTCTGGCATGCTGCAAACCTGTACGTTGTACACACGCACACAAAATACGTTATGCACTCAGGTGTCTCCATATGGAGTATAGCCAGCTGTCTACAAAAGGTATTGCTATTTCATAAGACAAGTCCTTTTTTTAAAGCATAACTAAAGAATATGCCTAATTCCCAGCTGAGCTAAAGAATAATGGACGAAAACAGATGACATTGGGGGGAATGTGAAAATAATGATCTTTTTCATTATTGGATAAATGGGCTGATTCCTTTTAAACCTATGCGTAAAACATCACTTTTTAAAAACTTCTTTCTTCAAGACCGCTGCTTTACAGTTATTTTAGAATAAATAATAAGAATAGTAATTATGCAAATTTTAATCAGTCTCGGATTGAAGGTTTATGTTAAGTGTCTTCTATAATGTGTTGAGGGGCCACATTTCATTTTTTCTCTCAGGCATAGCAATTTTAACTGTCCAAGAGCAATAAAGAGGAACTCATTTTAAAAACTCAATTCAATTATGCATATTCTTTTTTTTGAGATGGAGTTTTGTTCTTGTTGCCCAGGCTGGAGTGCAATGATGTGATCTCAGCTCACCACAACCTCCACCTCCCAGATTCAAGTGATTCGCCTGTCTCAGCCTCTCAAGTAGCTGGGATTACAGGCATGCGCCACCAGGCCCGGCTAATTTTGTATTTTTAGTACAGACAAGATTTCACCACGTTGGTCAGACTGGTCTCGAACTCCTGACCTCAGGTGATTTGCTGGCCTTGGCCTCCCAAAGTGCTTGATTACCAGGGTGGGCCGCCGCACCCGGCCCAATTTTGCATATTCTTACTTGTTTACAAGAGTATACTTAGATGGAAGGAATCTATGTTGTCCTATACAAAAGACCAACAGCAAATAGATCCCTGGTTCCAAAGCCTTCAGAGTATAAGATAGTCAAACATTCCTCCTGCAACCCACCAAAAACAGGTGGTGGGAGGGTAGAATGAGCACCAACAAAGATAACCGAGTTATTTTTAATAATAATAAAATGAGCATAACTATGTTGACATAGGGCAATAGGCTTGTCAATCAAGCCCACAAGGATGCAGTTATAGGATAGAAATGATACATTATTAATATTTCATATGTTTATTGCACTTTTCTTTTAAGGTAGGTTTTATTTTACTCTCAGCCTATGAGAAGTTTAGGGATAAGCTTTATAAGCCACCTAAATTACATGAAAAGCTGATGCGCAGGTACATATTTTTCTGGGGGGAGTTCTCATAGATAGCATTAGATTCTCGAAGGGGCCCAGGAGCCCCCACCCCAAGGTTAAAACTGATGAATTCTAAGGAGTTAAAAATCCTTTAGAAATTTGATTTCAATTATCCCCCACCTGCCAGTGAGACTATTTATTTATTTATTTTTTGAGAGGGAGTCTCACTCTGTCGCCCAGGCTGGAGTGCAGTGGCACAATCTCAGCTCACTGCAAATTCCGCCTCCTGGGTTCAAGGGATTTTCCTGCCTCAGCCTCCCAAGTACCTGGGATTACAGGCACCCACCACCACGCCTGGCTAATTTTTGTATTTTTCGTAAAGGCAGAGTTTCACTATATTGGTCAGGCTGGTCTCGAACTCCTGACCTCAGGTGATGTGCCTGCCTCGGCCTCCCCAAGTGCTGGGCTTACAGGCGAGAGCCACCAAGCCCAGTCTGATTAGTTCAATTTCAACTCAAGGAACACACCTTGATTTCTAGCATCCTCCATGCTGACCCAGCCTCCCTTCCCCTCCCCACATTCCTGCTGTCCAAAATCTCCCCCTAATCAGGCCAAGGCTAAACAGAACATTCAACTGTGGTATTTTGAAATTTTAGTAGTCTGAAAATTAGCTTTAGTATCATTTTTCTTTGATAAGGCAATGTTTGCTTCAGCATCTTGAAACACTTCCTATCAGGCAGAAAGGATACAGAACAGGAAGCAAGGGCCCACGAATACAAAGGAACTTCCCACCCTGTAGAAATTAAGATGCGAATTCATTTCTCCAGACTCATAGCCCTGTGCATTCTACATTACCTTTCAGCAGCTCGGCCTGGTGAATAGAGCTATGTATTCTGAGTCCAGCTTCTCCTGCCTGGGGCAGAGGCTACGAATGGATGGCACAGGGAAATCCATTCCAGCTTTAAGTAAGGAGCTGAGAAAAGGGCCGGGCTCAAAGGCATGAGGGTGAGAATTTCTTCCCTTTTTTGAAGCAATAATATTTAATGTCATTTTTGTGGTTATAAAAGGGTATTTGTTTATTGTAGAAAATTCAAGGGGGAAAGACTAAAAAGAAGAGGAAGCAAAAACTATCTGAAATCCCATCTCTCCCAGATATCACACTAAGTGAACAAATAACTTGGTTACTAGGGCTGGGCCTGCCTCTTTTTGTGTTCCCAAAGAAATCACAAGCGCTTCGTTTCTTTGTGAGGAAGATATACATGATTAAATCTTTCCTACTGAGACCGAGTCTCACTCTGTCTCCCATGCTGGAGTGCAATGGCACCATCTCAACTCAGTGCAACCTCGCCTTCCGGGTTCAAGTGATTCTGTTCTCAGCCTCCCAAGTAGTTGGGACTACAGGCTCATGCCATCATGCCCAGATAATTTTTGTATTTTTAGTAGAGATGGGGTTTCATCATGTTAGCCAGGATGGTCTTGAATTTCTGACCTCAAGTGATCTGCCCACCTCAGCCTCCCAAAGTGCTGGGATTACAGGCGTGAGCCACCATGCTCAGACATGATTAAATCTTTCTTGTCTGCTTTACAGGGTTGTTCTATGGCTCAGATAAGATTAGGGATTTGGAAATGATTTATAAATCACACTGAACTATATTGCAGATATAAGGTATTCATACCATTATCCTTAAAGGTTATTTGCCCCTATCGTATTCATAGCTACTAAAACTATCACCTTAAAAAAACACAATTTCCCAGGCTCATTCCCTGCTTCAGAATTGACCATGGATCCCGATGGCCTATGATTTAAATCAGAGCATCCATGGTCTGACTTCTAGGTGCTTTCTCAATGCCGAACTTGATCTTGTCTTAGTTGCTGCAAACCATGCTTCTCATTGACCTTTGATGCAAACTGCACCCCATCAAAGTAAATTTTCGCATCATTGGCACATATACTGCATGTTTTATATTCTGGAACTTTCTACATGCTTTCCCTCAAATAGAACATTCCAGCCACCTCAAAATGCAGATCACTTCTAATGCTTCATTTAATTTCATTTCCATCAAACAGCTGCATGCCGGGAAAAATTCAGAGCTAGTTTTATACATGATAATTACATGACATGTCACTGAAATTTACACCCATCTTCTGATTTTTCTTTTGCAAACTTTTCTCTTCATTCTCTAACTCTTTTTCTAAAATGGTTAAAAATAGATTTTGGAAAACATTGGACATGAATGTCATTTGTTGTGTATGAATTTGCTAAGAAATAGGGTGTACCACAGCTGTTATTTTTTTCCACATAGCCTACTCAATCTGTCATGCATTTACTGTGTTTTATAAATATGTGACATATTTGGAAATATATTGTTCACATATCTTGCGTGTTTTCCATTCAAGGCATGCTAAAAATATAGTATCAGTTTGTCAACATGGTATTTAAAAACAAGAGCCCCTCATTTAAAAATCCCAGGAAAGTCCATAGTTTGGACCAAACAGTTCTTACGCTTTCTGTTTCTTACCTTGCCATGTTTATTTGTGTCCCTGTCTCATGTAAGTTGTATGTTAAGCATCTCAAACACAAAAATATCAGACCTGTGACTCAAAAGCAGGTGGTTTCCTCAAATTGCTTCATGTTCTAGAATCCATGTTTAACTTGATGCAGGAATACAGGAGAAAGAATGCAGGTTCTCTCTCACAGGTGAATATTTTTTTCTGACGAGTCAGCAACATCACCTTCGGATAGTGCTGTTGGGATATTTCCATTAGCCTAAAGCTTTGAGGTGTGCAAATCATACACTGAACTGGCTTTCGTATCATTTCAAACCTTTCTTTCCTTTTCATGACAATAACCCTGGATTGACATTTAAATAATGTCATTCCCTGGAGAATTTAGAACCCAAGCATACCCTTGTTGATAATGGCAGCTCGGAGGGAACTAAGGTGAGGGTAAGAGATGGGAAGGGTAGAATTTTCATATCTTTTTTTTTTTCTTTTTTTTGAGGCAGAGTTTCACTCTGTCACCTGACCCGAGTGCAATGCACAATCTCGATTTACTGCAACCTCCACCTCCCAGGTTCAAGAGATTCTCCTGCCTCAGCCTCCCAAGTAGCTGGGACTACAGGCGTGCACCAACACGCCCAGCTAATTTCTGTATTTTTAGTAGAAATGGGGTTTCGCCACGTTGGCCAGGATAATCTCCATCTGTCCACCTCGTGATCAGCCCGCCTCGGCCTCCCAAGGTGCTAGCCACCGCGTCCAGCCTGGTTTTTTCTGTTTTTTGTTTTTTGTTTTTAAAAAAAGCAACGCCTATAATCCCAGCACTTTGGGAGGCTGAGATAGGCGGATCACCTGAGGTCAGGAGTTTGAGACCAGCCTGACCAACATGGAGAAACCCCATCTCTACCAAAAATACAAAATTAGCCAGGTGAGGTGGTGTATGCCTGTAATCCTAGCTACTTGGGAGGCTGAGACAGGAGAATCACTTGAACCCAGGAGGCCAAGGTTTCGGTGAGCCGAGATTGTGCCACTGCACTCCAGCCTGGGCGACAGAGCAAGACTCCACCTCAAAAAAACAAAAACAAAAAACAAACTTACTTGTTGTTTCTAAGTTTAAAAAAAGGCAATGATTAAACAAGGAAAAGGGTTGGAGCGTTGATTCAATGTTCTCCAATTCTTTGTTAAATTATTTTCATTGTTATAAAGTACATCTGTCAGTTTCTTTTAAGTAAGGGGAAAATTATCCTAAGAAATCTATAGTGTAGATATCATATTTTCAACAGAAGTAACCATTGCAATGACAGCCACTGTTATTAAACTATTATTATTTATTATGTGTGTATTTCCTACATTAATCTGATCTTAACACATTATTGTTAGATTCTCTCCTTGCGGGAGGGAAGCCTGCTCAGTGGGAGGTGGATCTACAAAGCTCTCTCCCAGCCTGGACTGAAGCTGCGTGGCTGCCTTCCTTCTGTGCAGCTGCACGCCCCTGCTAACTGAGAGAGAATTCTCACGTGACTGAAGATGGCCCCACACACTTCCCACTATCTTGCTTCCTTTGTGTTCCTCGCAGAGACACATAGGGGACTGTGGAAGCCAGCTGTGGAGGCTGCTTGAGAGATTTTTGACCCAGAACTCAACTTTGGGGTAAAACTTTGAAGAATGTTGGAGGGATCTCTTTCCCCTCGAATGTGATCACCCATTCACCTTATGAGATAGCAGCATATTATTAACCACCATCTCCTTAGCAATCCGGGGCAAGACAATAAGACCTTTGTACCCACAGTTTGTTCTTTCCAAGCCTTCTCAGCCCATGTCTCATTCTGCCTGCTCAGCAGCCCTGCAAGAGAGGACAGGAGCTATTTCTCCCACTTTGCAGATAGAAAAAGGTCACCCAGCTTGTATAGGAGGAAGTGGAATTTGAACTGAGATTTCCCAGCTCATTTTTCTTTCTTTTAGCCTGTGTGCTCTTCCGATTGTTACCTATCCACACTTCTCTCTACCTCAACCCATTAGGACATATTGAGGGGGAAAAAAATGACCTTTTTCATAGTGTGCTCTGCAAGAAATTTTGTATCTTAAAAAGACAAAGGGAGGATATTCAGGTGCTCGGCAGCCAGAATAATATATAGATGGACACAACATACACTTTTAGGGTCAAAATAAAATAATGCATTTATAATTCTGAGACAAGTGTTTTACATAGTATAAATATATTCCATTAAAAAATTCACGTGAATGAGAATCAAGTGGGAATTCTACATGGCTTCAGAAAATATGACAATGTAGAAGTTATGGCATTAAATTCTCTGTGCAAAACCCACAGAACGAAAATTATGAGATGTAGCTTCTGTACCAGTTTAAACAAAATATCCTATAAAAACTCATGTATTGAGCCTTATGAAAAACGGATCTACCAAATATTTAATATTTCATAGTCTTTATGAATTTCTTTTTAGTTCGAGAATGTCAGTGTTAAAATGCATTAAACCTGTATTTTTAATTGACTTCATTTTTTAATTGTCTTCATTAGTAGATTAAAAGGTTTAATACGACCCTCAATAAGCAACACTGAACAATCCAGTTGGAATCACCACTCCACAGTGGAAATCAAGAGAATGGCTTACTTGGTTTAAAACAATCAAGACAATTATGCATTATTTAAATACTTTAGGAGCATATTTTATTATTCCACCTTTCTTTCATTAGTCCTATGTGCTACGTGCAATTTATGTTTTTGTTTATTGAATCCACAAATGATTAAAGAAGTAAAACACGAAAAATGTATGGTATTCTTTTTACACTAAATTCACAATATTTGTCTTAGTTTCTAACTAAATTTTTCAGCCCTACTACCAAATAAACATGTAAAGGAAGTATTCTTATTATACTGATGACTATTTGTTGTTTTTTTATGTTAGCTTTTCTGTATTATACAAAGATAAATGGATGGAAAAAGGGTATTTGGTCACTTTCATTTTATTATTAAAGTATCAATAAAGAAAGAAAATTTTACATCAGAAAAAAATATTAATTCATTTCCAATCACTAAATTCTCTGTACCAATCAGTTATTTTTTTGTTGTGAGCCTATTGCTCCACTAAGCATAATGACTGAACAAAAAATACATATGACAACACTTCCATCCACAAGTAGCTTATTGTGGTTGCCAGAATTCTAAGATGACCCCTGATGTCCCAGGCCCTTGTTTAATTCCCTTGCCTTGAGAGGTAGCAGGACCTTAATTTGCTTCTAGTCGATAGCATATGGCAAAAGTGATGGGATGTTGCCCCCGTGATGACGTTATGTTATCAGGAAAAGGTGAGTGGATTTTGTAGATGTAATTAAGATCTCTAATGAGTTGACTGTAAATGAATCCAAAGAGAGATTAACCTGGGTGGGTCTGTCCTAATCAGATGAGCCGTTTAAAAGAAGGTCGAGAGGCCAGGCACTAAAAGCAGCAGATTCACTCTCTCCCTTGCTGGCCTTGAAAAAGCAAGCTGCCATGAGATCCGTAGATTCAAAGAAATGAATTCTGTCCTGTGACCTTGAGTGAGAACCCTGAGCCTCAGATGAGACCCCAACCCCAGCTGAAACACTGATGGAGTCTTGAAAGACACCCTGAGCAGAGGACCCAGTCACTTGTCCCCACACTCCTGGCCCATGGAAGCTGTGAGTAAATGTGTGCTATTTTAAGCTGCTAAATGTGTGAGGACTAGTTACACTGCAATTATGATCTAGGAAGGAGAGGCTACTCAACATAATTTAGCAAGTGTCTGTAAAATCTAAGATTTGTAAAAAATAAAGAGCGTTCTTTTTTTTAGCTTCTTGGAATACTTCATAAATAAGATGCAGAGGTGGTGTGTAACACCAATAACTACGCTCTGATAACAAAACCAGTCTTGCCATTGAGAAACAATAGTGACAGCTATATTTCTTCCTCTTTCTCTCCCTGCCTCACACATATGGTTGCTCAACCCACTGCTCATAGGAAGGTCCTATTGCTAACAACAGTCATCATATTTAGACACATCAGATAGCTATCCCAAGAAGGCATTTTTAATTTCTCTGCCAGCTGGAGCTGTCACCTTGGACAAGATGAGGTCAGTTCTGTTCAAAATCACAGGAAAATCTTTCCCTAGAACACTGGATTTCAGGAGATGCCCAGGCTCTTTCTAAGCCTGTAGATGTTGGTTTTTGTTTTTGTTTTGAGATGGAGTCTTGCTCTGTTGCCAGGCTGGAGTGCAGCAGCATGATCTTGGCTCACTGCAACTTCTGCCTCCTGGATTCAAGCGATTCTCCTGTCTCAGTCTCTCGAGTAACTGAGACTACAGGCGTGCACCACCACACCCAGTCAATTTTCGTATTTTCAGTAGAGGTGGGGTTTCACCATGTTGGCCAGGATGGTCTCCCTCTCTTGACCTCATGATCCGCCTACCTCAGCCTCCCAAAGTGCTGGGATTACAGGTGTGAGGCACGGCGCCCGGCTGCCTGTAGACTCTTTAAAGCAGTGCTGAAAACTGTGCCTGGCACTTAGTGGGAATATAGTAAGCACAATAGTAGGCGTTCAGCAGATATGGAATATGCACAAGTAGCATCAGCTCTTGAAAATACTTTTTGCTTTCTAATGTCAGAAGAAGGCCAGGCGCCGGGCACGGTGGCTCATGCCTGTAATCCCAGCACTTTGGGAGGCCGAGGTGGGTGGATCACGAGGTCAAGAGATCGAGACCATCCTGGTCAACATGGTGAAACCCCGTCTCTACTAAAACTACAAAAAATTAGCTGGGCATGGTGGTGCGTGCCTGTAATCCCAGCTACTCGGGAGGCTGAGGCAGGAGAATTGCCTGAACCCAGGAGGCGGAGGTTGCGGTGAGCCAAGTTCGCGCCATTGCACTCCAGCCTGGGTAACGAGCGAAACTCCGTCTCAAAAAAAAAAAAAAAAAAGAAGGCCAGGTACAGTGGCTTGTACCCATAATCTCAGCAACTTGGGAGACAGAACTGGTAGGATTGCTTGAGGCCTGGGGGTGAAGATCAGCTTGGGCAACATAGCAAGACCCTGTCCCTAAAAAAAAAAAAAAAATTAGTCAAGTGCGGTGGCATGTACCTGTAGTCCCAGCTGCTTGGGAGACTGAAGCAAGAAGACCGAGCCCAGGAGCTGGAGGCCACAGGGAGCCACATCTGCACCACCATATTCCACATACTCTGGGTAACAGAGTGAGACCCTGTTTCTAAAAATTATCAACAAATGATAAATTAATTAATTTTAAAATTAAAAAAAATAAAATGTCAGATGAAATGGTCAGTCTATTAAACAATTCTCAGTGGATTTGACACTAAAGCTTACATTTTAGTGATTCCTTCTGATATTAGCGTTATTAACGAAAGTGTGGGATTTTGCGGTTGCTGCTGTGATCGCTAGCTGATAGGATGAGGTGGGGGGTGACAGGAGAGAGCTGGGTGGGGACAATGAAAGCCCTGGCCTGGTGGACAGGCGTTGTCTCAGTCTGCTCTGCAGAGGTTGAAATACACCTGGGAAGACAAAACAGATAAAGTAGCATGCAGCTGAGCTCAAGGGTAGAGGAGAACAGAGAAAATGTGTCTCTGTGGGTAACCCCTGGGGGAGCCCATTTTGCAGCAAATGCAGAAACAACATTATCAAATCAGGATGAGGGTAAGAATGGGTGCCCCCCTACCCCCACCCACTAACCAGTTGTGTGAACTTGGCCAGGTCACTGCACTTCCCCAAATCTTGTTTCTTTTTTTTGAAAAACAGGGTCGATGACAGCTCCCTCAGTGGGCTGCTGTGGTGAGGTTCAGCAAGAGAGTCCCCGAGGCTTCCAGGAGATGCAGGATGCTTAGTAAGGAACTCTGATTATTACGGAGATGAACGTAAACACTAAATGACACAAGTTTCTGGCTGGGTGTTACAATGTCTGGGGAATGCTTTGAAGCCTGACTCTTATTCCAGAGAATTCTATGAGTATCCTCATGACCTCCCTGAACATCAGTGCTAACTAACTGTTCTTAACAGGGAGAGTGCACAGACTTTGGAGTGCTGGGCAGGCAGAGCCCTCCTCACCCCCCGCTGAACACCCCCCAACCCATGCTGCAGATGCATTGTTCGACTGTTGTCACTTTGTCACTGTGGCTGCAGCAGTGGAGGTGGCCCGGCCTTCTTCCCCACCTCCCCTTCTTTCCCGTGGTCAGCCCCGCTCCCAGGCTCCGTCTGCGCCCCTAGCTCCCCGGCGGTGGCCTTTCTGTTCTGCTCAGTGCTTCCTTGGCGGCTGGGACTCACCCTGATTTAAAAGCTCCAGATGTGTTCTCGGCAGCCCAGGAGCACAGGAGTCAAAGCAAGCCAGGCAGCGATTCCTGGGAGGACGCTGCGCTGACTGGGGATGGAGAGGGTGGCTTCCTTCAGACAGAGAAAGGAAAAAGCCCCTTGAACCAATCTGAATGTAAAATCCAAAAGCTGTGGCCACCTTAAGGAAAACAGCAGTCACAATGCGGGCCAGGAGGCCGTGGTGGTGGGAATGCAGGCGGCCCTGAACGTGTGGCGTCTGAGCAGGGCCCGAGACCTTCAAGGGAGGGAAGAAAGACTTCTTGGCTGACTATCCTGACTCTGTTTCCTACAATTCTACAACAAAGATCCAGGAACATGAGGAAAGGAAAAGGAGAAAATGTGTCCTGTGATCCAAATTTAAGCCGAGAACAGGACAGACAATGTGAGCCAAATAGAAATGAGGCCAAGAGTGCTTTCTTGGGGCCCCAGCTTTTTTTTTTTTTTTTTTTTGTCCGAATGCCCAAACCTGTTTAACTGCTTACTGTGAACTCCAGTTCTGGGATACAGTTCACTATGGGAAGGGAAATTTAATTAGCACTGGCAGCCTCACCTTCATTCTTAGGTCAATACAGTAAAGTGGCATATGAATAGTGATTTCTACCCCTTGATTCCTGAAAGAAAAGAGAGAGAAAGGGAGAGAGGAAGAGAGAGAGGGAGACACACACACACACACACACGCACACACACAGAGACAACGAGGCACAGAGAAAGACAGAGAAACAGGCAGAGACAGAGGGAGAGAGAGAGAGACGGAGGGGCAGAGAGAGACAGAGAAACACAGACAGAAAGGCAGAGAGAGAAAGAGAGAAGCAAGCGACATACTTGAAAAATTATACTTGAGAGAGGTCATCCTGCATCAGCTGCAGAAATCAACAATCACTTTGCACGGCCAGCTTTAATACTTTCCCAGATTGTGCTAGCATGGCATTGACTGCCTTCACCCACACTCTATATCAGGCTCACAGTAACACAAGCGATCCGATTTCTACAATTAGGACTTGCAAGATAGTAATAACAAGCCATATTCATACATGGCTTTACTGTTTGCAAAGCAGTTGCGTAATTGTCATTACGTTTGGTTCCTCATGACTGTGCTGTGAGGAAGGCATTCCTGTCCCCATTTTAGAAGTGAGGACACAAAGTTACAAGTGTCCAAGCCAGAACCTGATGCCAAATCCCATGACATTTCTGCCATACTGGGCTCTATCATGCCCTGGGAGGATGGCGACCTGCAAACAGCCTTTCTCCCAACAGAGAGGGAACCGGAGACGCAAGCTCGAGTGGCAACTTGCGGGAACGGCACAGCTGGGACTGTGGGCTCTTAGAATACATCAGTTTTGACAGGCTAACATGGACAGGAGTAGCTAAGACAGAAGAAGACCTCCAGAAATAAAGGGGTCGGGGAGGGATGATGGAGAAGTGACCTTACAGTTGTCGTGAAAAAGGCTGTGTGTCAAGACAGCATCACACCTAGAGGGAATTGGAAGGATTTCGCTGTACTTTATGTCTCAGAATGTGCTAATGTGATTATCTCATATTAGCTATTATGTGTACCCTGTGAATAATGTCATTCCAGTGCTTCTGGAGAATAGGAGTAGAGCTCCAGGCCCTTCAAAACAATCCCAGGCAGAGTCTGAGTAATCCTGCGCATCTGAATCACCAGCAAAAGACAAGGCTCAATTTGGATTCAGAAAATACATGATGCAAACCTTTCCCAGCCCTGAAAGGGCGGGAAGGCATGGGAAGACGCAGGATTGGACTGGAAGGACTGGCTGTCTTTCCTGCGTGCTCTCCCTTTGACCTGCTTGGCAGGCGCTGCTTCCAAAATGGCCCATGTGGTTGACAGTCTGCAGGGATGTGAGTAGAAACCCAAGACTTGGGGCTGAGAGCATCTCGAAGCAGGGCTGCAGTCTCAGGCGCAAGAGAGGCACATTCTGCTCACGGAGTTTCTTTCCAGTCTGAGCAAAATCTTCCTGCAAGGCCAGAATCCCAACAGCTGGACATGCACAGGGTGTATACGTTTTCCCCTTCCAAGCTCTTTTGTTGCATTTTATTGCTTTTCCTACCTAGATATTAGGCTGTCTCCTTGATGCAAAACATCCTTCCTTTCTAGAATTTCCAGGAAGCACAGTTGCCTCCCACATTTAGATTTAATGTCATACAAACCAAAGTTTGAGGCTATTTCTCCTAATTCAGGAAAAGCTGTGAGCTTGGCAACTCAAATGGAAAAAAGACAAACAAACAAAAAAACGGATGGTAGTGGATTTGGGGGGTGTTTTTCTCATTTTAGGTTGCGTGTGCGGCGTTTCATAAAGCGTATAGGAGAATTAAGCTCAAAAAGCAACTGCGTGGAGAGATAGAAACTCTTGTAATTCATGTTGTGCATAATGGATTTGGCAGGCCCAAGCACAGAAATTTCCAGAAGTGTTTGCGTGGCAGCAGTTCTTAGCCAATTCACATTTTTTAGCTGTTCTGGCCAGCTGCCCAGCCTGCAGAAAAAGTCTTGTATCTCCACAAGTTTGGCTGGCCTCACTGACGAGTTTCCAAACTGCATGGCAACATTGGATGAGCTGCTTTTCAAGTGCCAAAAAAACTCCTGCTACTTCTATTGTTACTAAATACCAGATGTGCTTAATCAAGAGCGCGTGGGGCCAAACCTAGGGTAATCAAATAACCTATCATTAACATTTTCTAAAAACAAAAAAACGCAATTGGAACACCAGATTACTGTTTTTCTTTGTTTGCTTTTATGCCCTATTACTGGAACCCCTAGGGTGATACGAACAGGACACGGGCGGGGAGGCCGGCTCTGAAGACGCTGTTTACAATCACACCCCTGCACATCTGAAATATGTGTGAGAAAGTCAAGGCCTGCACAGATTTCCTCTGGGCTCCTCACAAAGACCCCGGCCCCTCCCCACTCTCATCCTTCAAGGGAGGGGCCCCGCAGGCAGATGCTCTCACCACACTGGAAAGCACTAGAAGTTTGAGGTGCACTGGAGTTTGACCTTGAAGGAGAGAAATGCAGAAGGAGACAGGAGGGTAGCTTTGGGGAGTTGGCAAATTAGCGAATGTGCAAGAGCTGAATGCTGCCGCTGCTGCTGCTGGAAAAACACACAGAGATTCTGAAAGGCTGTAAGAGATGAGAGGATGCCATGTGGCTTTGCTGGAGGCCCCAACTGGGCTCCGACTGATAGATCTTGAAGTATTTCTTAATACAAAAATCTCCAATTCTCTTTGGTTCCCTCTCATAGCTGTAATATATATATTTTTGTAGGTTTTCTGGGAATCTGATTCGAAAAGAAATGTGGCTGGAGAGTCTCTCCCTCACCCCATTCAAGGTCATTCTTGCTGTCTGGGCCTCCAGGGACCTGCTTCTCCAAACCTCTGTGCCTCCCACCACTCTAATCCCTTCTCCCCCAGACTCACAATTCTAAAGAGATGAAAAGGACATCTTTCTTACCCCAGGGGTGGTGGGTGACACTGACAGATAATGAGCATGTGTGTTGGGGTGATTCGAGAGAGAGACAGGTGGGATGTCGCAAAATGAAATTCTACAGAAGGCCATGGGAGCCTCCAATAAGAAATTTCAGAGTTAATAACACTTCTGAAACTATCTGTTATCTGCGTTAAGACAACTGTGTAAATAAAGGAATAAGAGACTCAACCCTTTGAGAGTTGTTTTAAGAAATCTATGCCTAAAAATGTGTTTTAATCACTGTACCTCAGATGCCATTGTGTCAAGCCAAGCTCAGAGAGAAAAGATTTAGTGTTTCTCGGTTGCGTGGAGCCATTGCGGGGCTAAACCATGAGCTTGGTCTAATTCCCAAGGAAATGCCTTGAACACATGTGATTTCAGCAGATGTAAATAGTAAAGTCATGCAGAGCTGATATCTACCATCTCTTTTGAACTTTCCCCTAGCTATAATCAGGGTTTTGACTAAAGTTGCTGTGAATCCGTATACAAAGTGGAATGACATTTGAAACGTTCTAGGGGTGCTCTGGCCTTTGAGGAACCATATATCCATGAAGCAGCCACAGGGAAAGTCAGTACCACCCCCGATTCCTCTTTGTTCCACTTGGACAGCGCACCCCTCCATCCTTAAGCCCTGGCGGAGGTTACCATAAGCTGCCCCTCACTTTCACTGCCGGGCCATGGAAAGGAAACGGCTGGTCCCCAAGAAGGGTCAAGGCAAGGCTGTTTTGTTCTCCAGCAGCAAAGCAGAGAACGCTGGAGGAAACCACCCAAGCGACAAGCTCTGCAGAGGGCAACTGGAGGCTGAGTCTCAAAACAAAAGCGGAGGAGCCATCTCCTTGGAGCTGTTTATATTACATAACTCAAATAAACACAGCAGCGCAGGAACAGTTCCCTCGGCGCGGGCCAGGACCATGAGAGGCAGACAAAGGGCGTCGCCTTCAGCCACCCTGGTCAGAAATGGCTTCTTTAAAACAACAATAATAGCAATTCACAGGGCCACGCCAGTCCAATGCAGCAGGGTATCTTGACTACATCAGAGAGGAGTCACTGTAATTAGGGCTTGGAAGCTCCCTTTATTTTCTCTAGCTAAGGAAATAAATCCTAATCAGAGCACCCAGAAAGAAGCAAAACTGACTAGAATGACTATTCTCATGTGCAAAGTAGGGAAATGAAGCCCTTCTAACGGGTTTTCTCAGCACTCAAGAGCCGCTGTGAAGTCGGGCCAGGGCTGCTTCTTGGGCAATGGAGTAACGGCTAACTTTCTATGACTTCAGCTCCTTCTCAGTTCAGGGCGATGCAGGGGCCCCAGCCTTCTGGGAAGCTTCAGGCAGTTTACGTGGAGTCTGAAGAATTAAAAACAACAACAACAACAACATAAAACCAGTAAATGAGCTCAGGCCTACAGGCCCAAAGTCTGAACAAAATCAGTCTGGAATTGAGAGCAAGTCAAGAACCTACTGAAACCTTTTTCATCAGTGCCGTGACATCCCCGGGGACAGCAACCCCTATCATATACCAGGGGACGAGAATAGAAATAAAAATTGAGAACGCAACCCTGAGCACGGGCTGATAGTACTGGCTACCAACAATTGCCCCATTAGTAGGCTATGGGGACATGCTAGCGAACATTTTCTCTACGAGGCTTGTGTTTAAAAATACATCTCTCTTCAAAGCTGGCCCAGGGAGAGGATGGGGAGGAAGAAGCCTTCTTTCTCCGTGCTCATTGGGCGCTGATTCATCCTGTGATTTGCTGCAGATAGCTTACTTCTCTGTGTGAGAGTGACTGATACCCTGTCTCTCAGTGAGTTAATGTTTTAGACAACTCTTGGATGAAAACTACACTCCAACATTCGTCACCCCACGCCCCACCTGCCCAGTGTGTTTGCTGGGTGCCCATGAGGCCAAGGACAAGAGAGGACAGTGGCTAAGGGTCACCCTCACTACTAAGGGCTCTCACCTCTTCTCGCCCCTTGGATGTGTCCCTGAAGACATTTGTCTTTTGGTTTCTTTCTTCCCAAAATGAGGGCAATTTCTACCCATTCCCTAAGGCTGTTTAGGAGTAATAGCTAACAGAAGTTACTTAAAAATGCTTGGCAAATAATATTCAGGATCAAGTGCTGAATGATCCCCTTCCTCACACTACCCTACCTAATGCATTACCTATGTGCTTGCTTCCCTTTCAAATGCATTGCTGACAGACTGCCCTGTGGGGTGTGAGGCTGTTCTGTACAGAAGAGGCCTCTCGGGCTCCTCCAGAGAAGTTTGCTTTGTAGGAACCGCTGAAATCCTTACACGTCCAAACACATGCTCTGGATCGCAAACAACAGGTGATGAGCTGTAAGGTAGAAGCCTGCCAGGATCCACCCATGGGCACCCTGGGTTTGGCATCCCTCTTTCCAGGGGAAACGAAAGTGAACCAATCAACACAGCGAGGTCAAGTTCAAGTGCGCCTCAGTAAAACCCTGGGGAATTTCTTCTTGAAAAACAACTGGGACAATGTGACAGCTGTTTAAGGATGCCAAAGAAAAGGGTCCCCAGGGAAACCTCCCCAAGGGCTACTCTGCTTGCAGGAGTCTGTGATGAGTGACAGAAAAGACAGACAGTGAGAACAGGGCAAGCCAGGCCCAGGCAAACGCTCTGATTAGCTAGTGATCAGAGTGCCACACAGATGTAAGATCTAGCAGTGACGACGATCATGATAATAATGACTACAGTGATTGATTATTATGGTTGTCATCGGGGCCTATCAAACAATAGATTGCCTTGAAGCTATGGCCCCTCTAAGAGCCTCTCACCTGGAAACGTGTACCACCTTGCGATCCTCCCAGCCCCTGCTGTGGCTTCGTTTGGCATGTTTATAAAGGAAAGACAAATCAGGTTTTATGGTTGCTAGATAAATATTTGCAACGACTTTAAAATCTCGTTCGTGATAGCAAATGCGTAGTGGGACCTCAGAACGACGACAAAGTTGGGAACAAAATCCCTGCCCAGAGATGTGGTGTGTTGGAGGTGGAGACAGATTGCATTTGCATGGCGGCGGCTGCCTCCGAAACGGGCGGCAGCAATTCCTTTTATGGCAGGCACTGGACTTAGAACCCAAAGACCTGGATTTCATTCCTGGCTCAGCCGCCTCCTAGCAGTGTTAACTGGGACAGGTTAGTTAACCTTTCTGAGACTCAGTGGCCTCACGTGTAAACTGGAGCTCAGGATACCAGCCTGTCGGGGTTGTTGGGACGGTCAAAGGGCACCCCAGGAGCATGATAAATATAAGCTGAAAACAGCAAAGTCGGAATCTGTATACAGACGTGACCTGTGGCCTCCCAGCGCATCAACCCTCACAGTGAACTGCCAGACGGGAATCCTGTCTTACTTCTGGGAGCAGAGGCACAGAGCTGGGAACTCGGCCTGCCGACCTCCCCTGAGGGCTGGCAAGAGAGCCAGGAACGGGATCACGCACACCGCTCCGATCCAGAGCTCCTGCTACCAGGCACATGGCCCCTTCAACAGCTCACCAGCTGAAGGATTTGCTTCCATTTTCTCTCGGGCCTAAATCGCTCCCCAGCTTCCAAGGGGCACTCCCTCTTTCACACTCAAGGGGACCGCCCAGGGAATTGAAGGCTCAGAAAGAGTAGCAACAGGGAGTAACATGGGCACCAGGGGAAAGGAGGCTTGTTATATTCTTTCTAGATGATGAATCTCCAGGCTGCAGCAGTCCCAGGCGAGTCCCAGGCCTGCCGCAAAACCTGTCCGCCGTGGGGCTGCCTCAACACGCTATTTGGAAAGTCAAGATGTTCAGTGTAAACTTTGCTCTCCCTTCCCTTTCTTCAGGGATTCACAGAGGCAGCTCTTTGCCGGCCTCTCTCTCCAAGGCTCTCTGGTGCTGAAATCTGAGGTCACACGCGCTGGAACACAACATCTCTGTCAGAACAAGCCTGTGAGGCGGCCGTCCTATCCGAGAGGGCCGTGCAGCGGGTGGTGTTGGCTCTCGAGTTTGCCATGGTTTAGGTTTCTCCATGGCACTATTTTTGGCAGATTTTTTTTTTTACCCTCGCTCTTTATCGCAAGCCCGTCGGGCAAATGACAGCGGAATTGCAAGCTTGAATGGACTTGTTTGACAGGTCAACCCTCATCCTGAGTGCTGCTCCTGACTTTTAAAAAGGAGCTCTGAGAAGAGGATAGTAATTTCACACTAATTCCCTGCTGTAATTTGCTTTTGAGTTTAAAATGTCCTGTTGCAATCACCCTGGCTGCATGGTGTAAGGGAGAAGATGGGACACACGCGTGGTTAATATGTTGGTAATAGACACACAAAAAGACAGCACTTTGCTCTGAAGCAACGACACGGGAAACATTCATCCACACTTCAAGGGAATCTCTACCAGGTACAAACAAGTGCATTCAAAGGAATTCATAAGAAATTGCCAGCTTTGGCAGAAATAGAGAGCTCCTTTAAACAGAAAACCTGGCACTTGACATCTCCATCATCCAAGCGTTTATTAGAATATCCTCATCCCCCAGGCTGCATCATGTAGAGAAATTGGGGTGGTTTTAGGCAAACCCCAAAAGTAGGAGGGTCTGAATCCCTGGATGGACCTAAATGCATTGGGGGAACAGATCAGGTTCAGCTGAGGAAGGGGAAACTCAGCTGGGAGAAGGTTAAGTTAACAGGTAGTGGCCAAAAGGGAAAAATAGCCTGCAGGCCAAAGAGAGCTGGTGAGGCTGTGCTTGGAACATCCTCTAAGAAAAAAGGACAGGGTCTCGTGGAGGCCAGTGGCGAGGGCTCTGCCCAGTTTAGAAGCAGGAAGCAGTGACCTTTTCTGATTTATTAATCTCACGCAGAAGCACCCTAATCCCACCCCTTCACCACCTCTCACCACGCTGAACTAGCCTGGCCACACTGCCTGACGTTTCTTTTTTCTCCAGGGGACAGCTGCTAATATTTCACATACTTAATCTTGGCCTCACCTAGATTATAAATTCCTCGAGGTCAGGAGTCAACATCCAGCCCCAGGCTCCTTCCCAGGACTCCATAACTCCCTGGAGGATTGCAGAGACCTTCACACATTGTTCGCAAGACTTTTGAAACAATGGCAAGATTGCACAAGGGCCAGGCAGGGTATTTTTAGAGGAACAGATCCAAGCTCTTTGGTGGGCCCTCAGGCTGTTTACCACCTAGCCTGTCCGCTTTTGGTGTCTTTCTGGCCCCGGTCCTCTATGAGCAGAACTGAGTGCCTTCATGTCTCTGTGTCTTTGCAGGAAGCAGCGACCTTTTCTGATTTATTAATCTCACGCAGAAGCTGTTCCCTCTGCCGGCTGCCCTTGCCCCTTCTTCCATCTCTGGGTTGTCTTTCAGCTCTAGGTCACCTTCTCTCTCCCCACAGAGCTGCCAACATCCCTTGGGCAGAGCTGGTAATGGCTCACTCTGCGAGTCTAGGGTGCTTTCTGGAGGCCTTGATGGGGAGGCAGGGCCAACTGCCCAGTCATCAGGTTGGTATGGCCATCGGGTTGGTACTGCCTGGTTGGCAGGTCTGTCTCCTCGGTTACCCTCAGAGTGCCTGGAGGGCAGGGCCGCCTTCCTCCCCGTCTCTCAGTTCTTGGCCTCTAGCACAGTGCCTGGCACTCAGCAAAGGTTTCTCCAACGAATGTGCTTCCCACGTTGGGCAGATCATGGCGAATGCAACAGCAGGGCTCAGTGTGTAACGTGAGGACAACTAAACGGACCCCGCTTTGAGACCAGAGATGCTCCAGAGGGAAACCACGCCTGGAGCCCCTCATGATAAGCTGGGGCAACTGTGACCAGTCCTAGACAGGATGTTTGGGGGGCAGTGCTTGCTTTTGGGAGCCCCAGCCTCATTTTAAGAGCTTGTTCCACTTTGGGGGTCTCTCTGTTTTCCATTTCCAAATTTTTATGCTATCCTTCAGTTACACTTGCTCAAAGGGTGATTGCTAACAGTCTCCGAAAATAGGCTAAGAGGTGAGCAGCGGCGTGCTGGGGTGGGGTACTGGAGGACAGGGCATGGCCCGGGCTGTGTGGGAGGCAGGGGCAAGGTGATGAAGATTCTGGACTCCATGCTGGCCCCAGATGCTAGCCCACCCTGTGTGATTCACTGAGAGTGCCTCAGTTTCCCTGCCTGTTAAACAGTAATGGGTCCTTCATTGAGTTGTTCTGAAAATCAAGTTAGTACAAAGGAAAGCACATAAAGTGTGCCTGACACAGGCAATCACTCACTGCATGCCAGCTCCTGGTATTTGGAATCTGAAGATGAAATCAAATCCAATCTGACTTCCTTCATTTGCAAGTTGTCCAACCGGGCACAAGTCACCTCATCTCCCCACTCACGGCCTCATGTCTGAGATGAGGATAATGAGGCTGACCTTGCCGGCTTTGGTGAGACTCAGATAATCAGATAGTGAAAGTGAATGCATTTTGCAAACTACTAGGTGCCTTTCCAAGGGAAGCATGAAGTCACCTGGGTGAAGGTATTGGGAGGTGAGACCCCATCAGAAATCCTTCCCCACAAGAGCTACCCCTGTAAGGAGTCAATGACTGGGTATTAGCCATGCTTTTAATTTCTGTAAAGTGATGCTTTGACATTCACCTAAGGTCCTGCTAGCCAACCTAAGCCAATTGTGACTCAGCCAATGTAATGGTTAATTTTTTTTTTTTTTTTTTTTTGAGACGGAGTCTCGCCCTTGTTACCCAGGCTGGAGTGCAATGGCGTGATCTCGGCTCACCGCAACCTCCGTCTCCTGGGTTCAGGCAATTCTCCTGCCTCAGCCTCCCGAGTCGCTGGGATTACAGGCACGCGCCACCATGCCCAACTAATTTTTTGTATTTTTAGTAGAGACGGGGTTTCACCGTGTTGACCAGGATGGTTTCAATCTCTTGACCTCGTGATCCACCCGCCTCGGCCTCCCAAAGTGCTGGGATTACAGGCTTGAGCCACCGCGCCCGGCCGGTAATGGTTAATTTTAAGTGTCGACTTGGCTGGTCCGTGGTGCCTGGATGCGTGGTCCAACATTATTCTGAATGTTTCTGTGAAGATGTTTTTGAATGAGATTAACATTTAAATCAGCAGGCTTTGACCAAAGCAGGTGGCCCTCCATAATGCAGGTGGGCGTCATCCAATCAATGGAAGGCTCCAGTAGAGCAGAGCCTGACCCCACCCCTAGGAAGAGAACTCTGCCAGTGGATGGTCTTCTAACTTGAACCGCAACATCAGGTCCTCCCTGGGTCTCCAGTCAGCTGGAGATTTTGGCCTCCATAATAACGTGAGCCAATTCCTTAAAATCTCTCTCTTTCTCTCTCCCTCTCTTCACCCTGCCCCCAACCCCACAGGCATTCTGTTGATTCAGTTTCTCTGGAAAACCCTGGCTAATATACCCATAGGTATCTGGAGTCCTCAGATAACCTTAAACTCTATAGTTATAGTAAAGGTGAATTTCGCAGGGGCACCGCTTGCAAACACAGCTAGCTGGTCCCAAGCCTGCATACCCTAACTTGGTGTTCCTTCCCATGGAAACCACACTAAAGGCTCCTGCTACTGTCCCACTCTCCCTCTGCCTCCTGACACACCCCAAGGCTTTCCCATGTGGCCCTGCATGCTGTGCAGTGTTCTCCCAGGGAGCTGTGAGAATACTAAATCCTTAAACTTTCTCCATCTCTCTCCCGACCTCGCCTGGGCTTCCTGCACCTCCTCCAAGGTAATGTGATGAGACAGACTATGATTGCAGCCCAGTGCCAGGGAAACTGAGATGGCGAGTGGGTTATTTGTCCCTGTCACGTGGTGCTCTGCCAGATGTCACGGTGCTATTCTATGTGAGATCTGGGGCTGACAGAAATGATGGCAAACTCTTGAGCAGCTTAGGCTAAAATAACGATTCTTTGCATAAAACAGAAATTGTCATCATCATTGTAAACACCATCCTAGCCCTCAAGAAAGCCCAGATGAGCTGTGTTCTTGGTGAAGACAAATGTCCATCCAGAGGAGGGGTATTTATTGGCTCTTCAGGTCCAAGAGAATTCCCAGTCCTCCATGCAGGAAGGATTCCAGAGGCATCCATATCTGAGGATAGGGCCCTAGCTCAGAGCAGAGCTCACTCACTGTACCTGGGGGAAGAGGAGGAGGGTTACTTTCCAGAAACAAAGTTAATTTTCCTTGAGTGATTCATAAAGTCGCAGAATCACAGAATTACAGAACCTTAGAATTTCAGAGGCTGGAAGGGATGTCATAGGGCATCTGGTTTCAACACCCCACATTTTAAGAAAGAAAAAAATAATACAGCCCTCCACTCACCTGCAGTTTCTGTGATAGAGGCCCGGATGAATGCTAATTAGAAGGCTGGATGGAAGAACAGCGTTTTCCTACAATTGGTGTTCATTTTGTGGGATTTCTCACTGTTGAGTAATAGATGTATGCGTCCATCCATTCACCTGTCTGTGTATTTACCTATTCATTGCTCCATCGATTCCTCACCCAGCAAAAAATCGAGACAGCTACCTCAAGAACACAGGCATGGTTTGCTCTCACGCCCTCCTCCTTCCTTTTTGTTTTTCTTTCCCATCCAGGATGAAGACGAGCTAGCAGAGCTCTGTGCACGTGTGGGTGTGGGAGAAAGGCCAGTTGCAGCCAGTGTCATGGTGCTGTTTTTAAAACTCTGCAGGTCCCTCACAGGGCCGTGGCTGATAGCGCCCATGCCAGGATTGCTTGGCCTTAACAGAGCATGCGTTAGAAGGGATATCATGAAGGTATCCAAGAAACTAAAGAGCTGAAACAAGCCTCTCCCTTGTCTTCACAATATCTTCCAGTGCCAGACAGGAAGCCACTGGATGGAGCTGAGGACAAATAAATGTCAATAAACCACCACTGGGAGCTGCTGCTCCCCCATTTCCCGTGGCCTGCAGGGGTTCACTAAGTTAAATGCCGCAGCTGATTGTGAAAGGGACCGGGTGAATCCATGATCAATAATGACGCTGGTTTTTACACGAGCTAAGATAAGGGTAATTCAATCTTGTGCTTCAGGCCATATAAACTGATCTCCACAGAAGGGCAAGAATTAATTTAATTCCACACACACAACCCCACCCGACCCTTCCAACAGCTTTAGTATAATGGACTCGGTGTAGGATGGGGAAGACAGAGCACCAGGTATGAACCACCACACCTGTCGGAAGCTTGAACTTGATGGGCCTCCTGGCTGATCCAGGGCAGCAAATCCAGAGCTTCTTACAGCTTCTCTCTCTGTGCTGGGTTTATTACACACAATCTGTACAGGGGCTGTTTCCACACTTAATGGCCGTCCTGAATCACTATCTATTTCCCATCCTCGCCTGCAAAACAGCAACCCAGAGCTAGTGGTAGGCCATCAATACCGGGCCCCATAAAGCCACTGTTGTATAGATTTGCCTTTTTGTGCATGGGCGTCTGATTCACGAGCACTTTGGCAGCCTTCCAGGCTCAAGGAGAGGAAAAAAACATCCTGAGCATCCCAACAGCCTCATTTTGATCTGTGATACTGAGCAACTCATTTCCACTTCACAGGCTCTGCTGAGCTGTGCCACAGAAAGACAAATCCCAGATGTGGCAGGGGTGGGAGGAGGTGGAGGGAGAGGGGCTGGCTGGAAGGAAGGAGGGTGCTGGAGAGGGAGGGAGGGAGGGAGGGCAAAGGGAAGGGAGGGAAGATGAAAGCAGAAAAGGGCTGCATTTATTAAGCTGTTTTTCTTTTGGTGAAAAGAAGCATTTATCAGTGATTTCATATATCATGTGAGAGGTGGCTTCCTGCCAATTTCCAAGAATCCAAACAACCCGCTGACATCATATGCTAAAAATAGCTCAGGCTTTGCTTTAGGTGAACAAATAATGCCGCTGGACAGGAATAGGTTCTCTTCAGTTACATGTTTATTATGATCAGGCTGTCAGGCTTGTGTAATCAAAAGAATCATGTCCAGTTCCAAGGAGGAATGGTGCAAAGAACTCTTCAAACAATTTCAGGACATGACTGATGAAGCCCCATTCCTCCTGCCTTCCCAGGTGGCCAGCAGAGCCTGGCCACTGGAGGAAAGGTGGGCGACTCTGTTGTTGCAGTGTCTTCAAAGCCCCGGTGTGTGTGTGTGTGTGTGTGTGTGTGTGTGTGTGTGTGTGTTCGTTTTATATTTCCATCTCTGCCCTGCCCTCCACACCCATCAGAAAAGGTGGCTGATCTTCCCAAGGGAAATGCATAGAAGGAAGACAGACCTTGAAACTCACAGATAGGGTCAGGAGATTTTCATGAGGCTGGGGCAGGGCCGAGCTGGGTGGGGTTGGTGGCACAGATAGTCAAGGCAGTCTGCAAGCATTCAGGTAAGGGTGCTTGTCTGATGGCAGTCAGAGAGCCATCTTCCACGGCTCTTGGGCTCTGGTACCTTTGATTCTACCTCCCAGAGCTTTTGTGTTGGCGCACGTCCCGTCTGAAACTGGTGCCTGTCGTTCTGTCTGAAGCCACCTGAAAGATTACGATTCATAAATGAGACCTCTCCCTCCTCTGCTGGCACTCTCCTTCTCCCCACCCACTCCCCCAGGCTCACACTGGGGAGAGAGGGAGCTTGGGATGGGTTCGTAAGTATTTGGCAGAAGGGGCAGCAGTAAGGAGGAGAGAAGGACAAGAAAGGGAGATAAGGAGCCGGTGCATCAAAATAGCTGCTGGAAGGTGTTGTATCCCTTCGAACATCTGCATGATTTCTCTTCTCAGTCAGGGATACAATAGAGGTTGTTACTATGGAAACTGGTGTAAAAGCAGCACAGAGAAAGGAGAGGGCTGGATATAAAGAGGAAAGAGTAAAAGGCGTATAACACTTTTAAATCATCAAAGAGGACTACTATAGCACTTCCCACCTCCAAGAGGAGGAACTAAGTCACTGAGCCCAGGGAGGGTTGAATACTGCGATCATGGGAGGGTCAGGGACTATCAGACACCACCATCCTTTTCCCTGGAAGCCTGTGTGTTGAACCTGCCCACCTGCCGTAAAATCGTTAGCTGGGAAAGAATGTCCGGGCAGCTGAGGGTGGTCAGCTTCATGGCAGACGGCAGGCTCTGCTCGGCTCCGCCATGGCCTCTGGGAATGGCCTTGGAGGGAGCAGGACATTTTTCTGTGTCATGGTTTCATCACCTGCCTTCCTCCTAGGAATGACAAAGCACCTTGCTCAAGAAAGAAAAGCTAGTGTCATTCAGGGCAAAGACATGACAGAGTGTCAAGTGCTCTGTGTGCAGAGGGAAAACGTGTGAGCAATTCCAGCTGGTGCCCTGAGCATAATACCCCAGAGTGGCCACGGACCAGGCAGAGGCCAGTCTGTGCATACCTAACCAGTTTCACTTTGTTTCAGTGTGGGTATTAATGGGATGAAATAATTTGCTCAGACTGAGGAGAGTTTTGACAACCATTGGCCTTTCATTCAGACTCACACATGCAGTCCTGCAGACGGTCTGTCCAATAGAAATATGATGTGAGCCACTATGCAATTTATTTATTTTTTTGAGATGGCGTCTCACCCTGTCGCCCAGGCTGGAGTACATTGGCGTGATCTCTGCTCACTGTAACCTCTGCTTCCTGGGTTCAAGTGATTCTCCTGCCTCAGCCTCCCAGGTAGATGTGATTACAGGTGAATGCCATCATGCCCAGCTAATTTTTTGTATCTTTAGTAGAGACGGAGTTTCACCATGTTGGCCAGGCTGATCTCGAACTCCTGACCTTGTGATCCACCTGCCTCAGCCTCCTGAAGTGCTGGGATTATAGACATAAGCCACTGCTCCTGGCGAAATTTATTTATTTATTATTATTTTTATAGAGACAGGATCTCACCCTGTCACCTGGGCTGGAATGCAGTGATGCAAGCATAGCTCACTGCAGCCTTGAACTCCTGGGTTCTAGCCATCCTCCCACCTTAGCCTCCCATGTAGTTAGGATTACAGGTGTGAGCCACCACACCCGGCTAATTTTTAAATCTTTTGTGGAGATAGCTGATCTCAAACTCCTGGCATCAAGCAATCTTTCCACTCAGCCTCCCAAAGCACTGGAATTACAGGTGTCAGCCACCTCACCTGACCCACTATGGAATTTAAAATGTTCTAGTAGCCACATCCAAAAAGTAAAGAAACAGATTAAATAAACTTTAATATAATTTCGCTGTTATGTTATTTAACCCTAGTATATCCAAAATATAATCATTTCGATAAAATCAATTCAGAAATTTTTGATGAGATATTTTATACCGTTTCATACTGAATCTTTGAAATCTGGATTTATCATTATGTGTGTTGTATGTGTGTGAAAGGAAAAGAGAGAGAGAGAAAGACAAAGAAGGAGGGAGGGAGGGAGGGAGGGAGGAAGAAGCGAGGGAGGGAGGGAGGGAGGAAGAAGTGAGGGAGGGAGGGAGGGAGGAAGAAGGGAGGGAGGGAGGGAGGAAGAAAGGAGGGAGGGAGGGAGGGAGGAAGGGTGTCTCTGGCTCAGGCACTGACTCTGACCATGTGTCTTGCACCACTACGGGAGCGATAATTACACACATGCACTTTTTGAACAGATGGTCAACCTCGAGTACCTCCCTTTGCCATTGAACAACGATCCCCTCATCCTCCAGCCACAATCCATGGCCACTGGAATCAGACAAACCCAGCTGAAACCACAGCCTTCTCACTTTCTAAGTGCCTCTTTCTGAGGGAGTTTCTTAACCTTTCTGAGTTTTCCTTGATGTGAAATGGGAATCCTGTTTTACAACTGTGGTAGCTCCTTCCTGTCCCTTATCCCAGCTTGTTCGCCAGTATTCCGTTGAGTACCTAATCTTCCCCAGGCCTCTGTGAGTGAAGAAGCTAGAATCCTACATTTTTTCCATGTGCTCAGAAAGCCACTTGAGTAGAAAGGAGACTTCAAGGACTAAGGTTGAGTTTATTTCACTGATTCACTCCAGGGTGATCGCTGGCTGTTTTCCCAATACACAGAGATACAAATTCTGAACCATTCAGAAAGAGTCCTTCTTTGGATGGCCATGGGCTATATGGTAAGATGTTAGAAAAGATAATTAAAATATGTCCTTCCTTATAAATAAGATCTAGTATTTGGTAGCACAGTAGGGTGACTATAGTTAACAATAATTTATTGTATATTTTTAAATGGACACAAAGAAATGATAAATGCTTGAGGTGATGGATACCCCATTACCCTGATTATTACACATCATATGCCTGTATGAAAACATCATATGTACCCTATAAATATATACAACCATTATGTATCCATAATAATTAAAAATTTAAAAATAGATCCTTTCTCTGTTAGAGTGGCATTGTCCCATACAGTAGCCATTAAACTCATGGGGCTATTTAAATTTGCATTGATTGAAATTAGAAAATGTACTTTCTCGGACACACTAACCACATTTCAGGTGCTCAATAGCCACAAAGGCTGGTGGCTACTGATTGGACATTTCAGATTTAGAACATTTCTGCATACTAGAAAGTTCTGCTAGACAGCATCATTCTGGGTTTTTAGTCATTTATTCAATATGCAGCCAAAATAAAACTCAGAGACAGCAGGACAGCATGCATAAGCAGGCCTAAAGTCAGGCTGGGTGGGTTTCATCCTTTCTCCACTTTGGGCCATGTGTCAACTTAAGAAACTTTTTTTTTTTCTTTTTTTGAGATGAAGTCTCACTCTGTCGCCCAGGCTGGAGTGCAGTGCCACAATCCTGGCTCACTGCAACCTCTACCTCCTGGGTTCAAGCGATTCTCCTGCCTCAGCCTCCCGAGTAGCAGGATTACAGGTGCTCGCCACCACACTCAGCTAATTTTTGTATTTTTAGTAGAGACGGAATTTTGCCATGTTGGCCAGGCTGGACTCAAACTCCTGACCTCAGGTGATTCTCCCACCTCGGCCTCCCAAAGTGCTGGGATTACAGGTGTGAGCCACCGCACCCAGACTTAAGTAAGTTTCTTGACCTCTCTGTGCCTCAGTGTCTCCGTTTCATCATCTGCAATGTGGGGATATTAGTAATAGAACTTAATTCAGCAGATTATTGTCAGAACCAAGTAAAGGAATGCAAGTCAAGTGCTTACAACACTACCTGGCAGGCCGTAAGTGCTTGGGAAATATTAGATATGATTATTAATTATGCCCCATTAACTCTTCTCAAAATCAAGGGAGAGTTAGGGTTATATTGAAAAGTGCAGGTGACCTCCATCACCCCAAAAAGCTTCCTGGAAGAGAGAATCCCTTAAGCTGTCACTCACAGGAAGGAAAGGCGTTCTCCATTATTCAATGCATTTGATGGGCATTTATTGGTCATTTGTTGTGTACAAAGCACTGTTGTGGCAGTTGGAGATGCAAAAATGATGACAGATGGTCCCTTCTAGCTTAAGTCCTGAGTCTAGAGGAGAAAGTCTACACAGCTGACCCTTGAACAACACAAGTTTTAACAGCACGGGTCCACTTGGATTTTCTTTCGCCTCCATCACCCCAGAGGTGAAAAGACCAATCCCTCCTCTTCCTCCTCCTCCTCCTCCTCAGCCTACTTAGCATGAAGACATCAAGGATGAAGAACTTTAAGATGGTCCACTTCCAGTTCATGTTCAGCAAATATATTTTCTCTTCGTTATGATTTTCTTTTCTCTAGCTCACTTTCTCGTGAGAATACAGTGTCTAATACCAATAACATATAAAATGCATACTAATCAGCTGTCTATGTTATCAGCAAGACTTCTGGTCAACATAGGCTATTAGTAGTTAAGTTTTGAGAGAGGCAAAAGTTATATATGGATATTTCACTGTTAGGGCGTTGGCGCCCTTAACCCCCATGTTGTTCAAGGCTCCAGTGTTCTTCCAGGAGTAAGAGCAGTGATGGATTTATGCAGAGTTCCAGGAGAGCCTGGAAAGAAGCCCGAACTCGGCGGGGAGACCAAGGAGGACAATGTGGAAGGGGCAGTCCCGAGCAGACCCTGAAAACCCTGGGAAATGGCAAGCTGTGTGCAGGAGTGATCGACCTTCAACCGCACCTGAAGTCACAAGGCTCCCCCTAGGAATCCCTGGGGACATTCAATCAGCCTCTTGCTGACTGACAAGATGAGCTTCAGCCTGTGCATTTAACACCCTCAGCAGGGGCCTAGCCCCTCTAGGAGCACCTCCAACACCACCAGTGAATCAGCAGCCCTGAGGCCTGCCTGGCTTCTGCAGCTCAAGGCACAATGGGAAACCACAGACATCACAAAAAATGGCTCCCTTCAGCTGGGCGCAGTGCCTCACGCCTGTAATCCCAGCACTTTGGAAGTCTGAGGTGGGCGGATCACCTGAGCTCAGGAGTTTGAGGCCAGCCTGGCCAACATGGTAAACCCCATCTCTACTAAAAATACAAAAATTAGCCAGACTTGGTGGCACACACCTGTAATCCCAGCTAGTCAGGAGACTGAGGCAGGAGAATCGCTTGAACTCAGGAGGTGGAGGTTGTAGTGAGCCGAGATTGTGCCACTGCACTCCAGCCTGGGTGACAGAATAAGACTCCGTCTCAAAAAAAAAGATTCCCTTCTAAGACAATGAAAGCATGTAGAGTCAGGGAGACATGCCCCATTATTATTCCAGTCATTGTTGGTTCTTACAAAGTTGAAATTTTAGCATCTCTCACGATGGCTCTTCTAAAAAGACCCCATGTGTTCTTGGGAAGAAAGGGCCGGCGGAGGCTGCCGTGAGCGTCTGGCCGAGGCTGTCGGTCTAGCGTTGAGAAGCGGACACGCCAGCCTACTGCCCCCAAGGGCCAGTTTCATATGCAAGTCAGGCACCGCCAGCCAAGTGGGAAAGGCAGCCCCGGAGGAGCATGTTTCTGGTGACTGGGAAGCTTTGAGCAGGCCTGCACGCTGGCATAGTGATGAGCCCCCTGCACAGGCAGCGGGGCCGACGGCCAGGCGGGAGGAGGCGGAGGGGCAGCCCCAGCCTCCACCAGAGCATCTGGGGGCTCAAGTCGCCAGATCACCCTGGAGACTAGGTAATGGAATTCTTAAACGGATGAAACACTGAGCTCCAGACCCGTGTCCCTGCCCAAGGTTGGAAACACTGACTTTCTCTCTGGGGCTTCTGGAATCCCCCTGCCTTTCCCTGTCCTTCCCAGCCGTTGCCAGGACAGGAAGAGGCTTTCCAAACAGACTTCTTTGTCTTCCACTTGGTCTGGCCCTCTAGGTCTCATCCGGACTGTTCTGAGCCCCACACATCAGAGACACTGTAGGGGTGACCAGCCGTCCAGGTTGTCTGGAGCTATCCTTGGTTTTAGCACCGAAGCTTCCTGTGTCCCGAGAGGCCCTCAGGCCTGGGCCAACCTGCACCTTGTCGAGCTGCCCCCTCGGCCCTCAGAGCCAGGTTGAGGTCCTGCCCAAGCAGCAGTCATGTCAGGATTCGCCTTCTGTCTCCGACAAAGAGATCTTCACGTCATAGTCAGCCAAGGACAAGGCTAGCCTGGGTATTCACCCCACTGCCTCAGCTGCCTCACCAGGCACGGGAGTGGTCAGGAGGTGCAGACACACGATGAGAAAGCTTTGCCTGTCCCAATGCACAGAGACGCCTGACGCCACCCCAGAGTACCTGTGCTTCATCCACCCATCTTCTGCTGAGCCGAGGCCCAGGTCTCCAAGTGGCGTTGGAGGAGACGGTGGGAGAGACAGCCAGGCCCCACGCTGGGCACCTGAGAGGTAGACTCTGGCTTCGTGTTTAGGTAAGCTCAAGAGACCTGGGCCTCCCCTTGAGTGCAGGTCAGCAGCACGAGGAATCTAACTTGCTATCTATGCTGTCATCTTTTTTTTTTTTCCTTTTTTTTTTGAGACCGAGTCTTGCTCTGTCGCCCAGGCTGGAGTACAGTGGTGCAATCTCAGCTCGCTGCAACCTCCATCTCTCAGGTTCAAGCAATTCTCGTGCCTCAGCCTCCTAAATAGCTGGGATTGGCCGGGCACGGTGGCTCAAGCCTGTAATCCCAGCACTTTGGGAGGCCGAGGCGGGTGGATCACGAGGTCAAGAGATCGAGACCATCCTCGTCAACATGGTGAAACCCCGTCTTTACTAAAAATACAAAAAATTAGCTAGGCATGGTGGCACGTGCCTGTAATCCCAGCTACTCGGGAGGCTGAGGCAGGAGAATTGCCTGAACCCAGGAGGCAGAGGTTGCGGTGAGCCGAGATCACGCCATTGCACTCCAGCCTGGGTAACAAGAGCGAAACTCCATCTCAAAAAAAAAAAAAAAAAAAAATAGCTGGGATTACAGGTGCCTACCACGACATCTAGCTAATTTTTGTATTTTTAGTAGAGACAGGGTTTTACCTTTTTGGCCAGGCTGGTCTTGAACTCCGGACCTCAAGTGATCCACCCGCCTTGGCCTCCCAAAGTGCTGGAATTACAGGTGTAAGCCACTGTGCCCAGCCTCTGTCATCTTTTTTTCAGAGATGAGTTCTCACTCTGTCACCCAGGCTGGAGTACAGTGGCACGATCATGGCTCACTCTAGCCTTGAATTCCTGGGCTCAAGTGATCCTCCCACCTCAGCCTCCCCAAGCAGCTGAGACTACAGACACATGCCACCACACCGGGCTAATTTTTTAAATTTTTGTAGTGAGAGGGTCTTACTATGTTGCCCAAGCTAGTCTTGAACCCTTGGCCTCAAGCAATCCTCCTGCCTCAATCTCCCAAAGTGCTGGGATTAACAGGCATGAGCCACTGTACCTGGCCAACTCTCTTTGACCTTAAATCAAAGAGATGAGATTTCTCAGAAGCAAGAGTTATAAGTGCTGGGGGTCAATTGTGAAGAACTGAATGGATATAATCGTGAATAGTGTAGAACTTACTCTACAGCAGGCTTAGGTCGAGTCAGATCCATAGTCTCCTACACAAACAGTAGGAAACGTGGGCGATTGCGTGATACTGAAAAGAAAACAGAAAAGGAAAGCAATTCGTTTTCTTCACCATTAGGAAACATCATTTTTGTGTGTATAAACCTGGAATCAATTATTAAACTTCCCTTACGGATAAAGCGCAACTTGTAATAAAGAGCAAAAAGGGCTGTTCGTTTCACTTAATGATAAATAAAACGGTGTTTGACCAAGTAGATGAAGACAGTAAGTCAAACTTAAATGGTGGAGCATTTGATGTCGCTGACACTACAAATCTTATTAAGAAGCTTTTTACATTTAAAATATGCAAAATGCAAGCAAAATTTAGTAGTGAAAGTAAAGTTAAATATTTAATGACATAATTAAGTCTTATTAATGTTATGTTCTTTATTTTGCAGATTAAATATTCACAACGATCATCATCACTTTCATCTTTGGTACTTAAGCAATGTGGTTTTCGTAATTATTTGTTGGGTATTTTCATTAACATTTGATGAATACTAATAGTTAAAATAAAAAACAGTTCTTATTTCTGTTGTAATGACTTTGTGGTGGTCATAATATATAAGTGAGGGTTTATAATGTGTGCTACTGGTTAATATTTAGATCACTGATTTTGTTCCCACAGAGTAGAAACGTGGATCTTTATGGGTGATAAATGTCAGTCGTCACATTCTCCCCTTACTCTTTATTTATTTAATCAACTATTCTTAATGTGGCTTCATTGTGGGAGACATATGAATCGCGAACTTACACTAAAGGCCAACAAGTAGTATTTTAGGCTGAGTCCTACTCTTGCGTTAATAATGGCTTGTCTCTCTTTTTAGATGTCCTCATTCACTTCCCATTTTTATCTCATTTCCCTCATGGATTTCGTCCAGCAGAGTTAGACGGCTCTGGCACATTTTCCCTCCATGACCTTTAAAGCTTAGACGGATGGCCTCACAGATATTTTTATTTGGGGACAAAGGATGAACATTTTCCATCCTAAACAACATGAAGCAAATGCTCATGGATCTCCTGATTTTTCATTCAGACAGGGATTGTAGAGTAAGCAGCACTGGGTCATATCGGTGCACACAGTCGGTGTGGCCTGCATATGGTGAGCATCCCTCCCTGCACCAAGTGTGGCAGCCACTTTGTCCTGACACCCGGGGAAGCTTGTCACTTCCAGGGCAGCCCAGGAGATGCATCTTGGCCACCCCCACATCAAGCTCCCATGTGGCAGGCTGCAGACCCCTGCCCAGGCGTTTCTTCTGAAACCTTTAGTGAATTTTCCTTGAGGATGACCGACAGAATGATGGTGATGTATTCTAGTCTCACGGTCAGGCCTGCAATCACATTTCAAAGCAGCTCTGGATCCCTGCTCAGCATTCTGTGACTGACGCGGGCACAGGCATTAGAGTCCAGACAGAGTCACTGCTAATCAGAACAGGATGCCCTTTAGCTTCCTTGGGAAAGCTTTATCTCTTTAGCAGGAGCTATCTGCATTTTTAAAGCCACAGCCTGTTGGAAAGAGCTCTGAACCACAAAAATGTACAGCAGGGGTAAGGAGAGTTCTTAACCATTAACCACCTCCAGGCAGTTAACCATTTAAGTTTAGAAGAACCCACATTCGCTTCAAGAGCAACTCTAATCTATTGAAAACCTACTATGTTGGGCTCTTTCAAGAGCTATTACTGATTCTCACGATGACCTGCTGAGTGGGTGGGAGTACCCCCGTTGTATGGACAAGCAGATGCAAGCTCAGTGAGTTAGCTGACTGCTCTAAGGTCTCACGGCTGATCATGGGCACAGCTGGGGTTCAAAGCCCGTTCTTTCTGGCTAGAGTCCTCAGCAGGCTGTGACGATACCTCCCTCACTGCCATTTTTCCGTGTGATTATATGGGACACGAGCTCCTGGGAAACCTGATTGTTAAGAAAAAGCCCTAATATACACAGAAGCAGAAGAGAAAAGAATAGATCTCACCCTGTTGGTGAAGCCAATGCACGAACTTAATGTGCAGAGAGACACCACTGATGTCTCCGCAGGCCCTGGCCTCAAATCTTTGCCTTGCTGACTATTTGGCCCTGGGCTAGAAAATACAGTGGTCATTCTCAGACGTTTATGTGCAAGTGTTTATCTCTCCAGCCAAGGTGTCCTCAGGTCCTTAGCCATCTGCGTGTTCTCAGCCCTCTACAAACAGCTATGCTGGAATAGCTAAAACGGAGATTTTCATAATGTGTGCTTAAACCATGTATGCTAGAAAACCTGCCAGTTCTGGCCATTCCCAGTAACAATATGTGCTCCCATCACCGCTAAGAGTCTGGCAGCGCGCCGATGATGCCACTGAAG
Organism: Sapajus apella; assembly: GCF_009761245.1. Classification (NCBI taxonomy): domain Eukaryota; kingdom Metazoa; phylum Chordata; class Mammalia; order Primates; family Cebidae; genus Sapajus; species Sapajus apella. The sequence continues at coordinate 13,015,302 of NW_022436989.1, read as the reverse complement.
CAAGTGAAGGCAGTGAGACAGGGCTCAGTCCGTGCTGTGCCTCCGACAGCCCAGGAGCCATGGCACAGCGCCAAGAATACACCTTCAACATGACAAGCAGGCCTCGGTTTCCCCCTTCTGAGCACATCAAGAAAAAACACATGTGAGAGCTGGCACAGTGACTCACACCTGCGATCCCAGCACTTTAGGAGGCCGCGGTGGGAGGATTACTCGAGGCCAGGATTTGAGACCAGCCTAAGCAATAGAGCAGGACCCCGTCTGCACAAAAAATTTAAAAAATTAAATCAAAACACATGTGGACTCAACAAGGACAAATATGGACTCCCTGCACCCTGGGGTGAGCCGGGAGGGGCAACGCAGTCAGCACCAGCCAGGACCGCACACATGGTGACATCAGGCCTGCCCTCCCTCTCATCGGTAATGTCTCTCCTTGTCCGGCCTGCAGTGTGACCATTGTTTATTACCTATTGAGCCCCAGCACCATATTTGGCTCTGCAGGCAAGATTGATAGATTCTTGCTGTCACCAACCGCACTCTGATGGCAGCTTTCCAGGCCTTCTCCTCACCCCCCACCCCCTTCACCTTCCAACAACCCCCAAGGCTCAGAGCAGGCCTCCCCACCAGCGAGGCTGATGCAGACCCTTTTGAAGAAGCTGTTTCCAGGAGAGAAAGGAGCTGATGATGGATACCCAGCCAGCCTCCATGCTCAGGAACTGCCCACCGCAGCGAATTGTCTTGCCCTGGAAGCTGCTGACAGCAGTAGGTGCCTTCCTGGAACCACCTCCCTCCACATCTGCCCTGCGCTCTCTGCATCTTCAGAGGAGAGAAGATTTGAGTCTCAGAGGCCTGGGATACACAAGTCGGTAGGAGGGGGAAAGCCTGGATGTAAGAGTCAACACCGCCTTATGGGGAAAAAAGTATCCAACTCAGAGTCTGGAATGGGAGCGACACACAGCTGGACACCAATTCTCATCAGGTGTCCTAAGGCAAGCTGCCATAGCTTCACAGCAGCGCAATTCTGTATGGGTGCTGTGGGACCGCTATGACTTCAAATAAGGACGGAGGCTTCGGAAAGCTAAAAGGCAGTGAGGTTGAGGGACTGTGTCCCAGCTATGAGACTGGGGTGATGGGTCCTTGTTATGTCACCAACAATCGATGTGACCTTAGGCGTTGTGCCCTGAAACTCACTAACAGCCGTCACTTGAAGACCATGCTTACCGTGACCAACCCAGGAAACACCTGTTTCATTAACTCAACTGAAGATGAAGAGGTTTCGGGAACCAAACCCAGAGACCAAGAGCCTGAAGTTGCTGATTCACAGGTCAAATCAGCTGAGCACCCGTGGTGTTCCAGGTGCTGTGCCAACCCCTGATGTTCTTTTATTTGAGACGGAGTTTCGCTTTTGTTGCCCTGACTGGAGTGCAGTGGCTCGATCTCGGCTCACTACAACCTCTGCCTCCTGGGTTCAAGCAATTCTCCTGCCTCAGCCTCCCAAGTAGCTGGGATTATAGGCACCCGCCACCACACCCGGCTAATTTTTGTATTATTAGTAGAGACGAGGTTTCACCATGTTGGTCAGGCTGGTCTCAAACTCCTGACCTCAGGTGATCCACCCGCCTCAGGCTCCCAAAGTGCTGGGATTACGGGTGTGAGCCACCGCACCCAGCCTGACGTTCTTGAAACAGCAGCCCCAGTCCCACTCTGGACCTATGAAGCTCGCAGTTCAGTAGAGGAGTGTGGTGGTTTTTCCAACAACAACCAATCAGTTCTCAGATTCTCCAACACCACCTGAGTGTCCTACAAGTGAATTCAGTTCTGACGCTAACTACCCGGAGTGAGCCCAGACCACACAGGTTAAGGGCTCAGCCCAACAAGAAAGCTCCCATTTCAGATGCCAGCCATAAATAGGGTCCCCATGTGCTGTGGTGTGAATATTTGTGTTCCCTCGAAATCCATGTCTATACCTATTCCGCACTGCAATAGCGTTAAGAGGTAGGGTCTTTGAGTGGGGACTGGGTCATGAGGTGGAGTCCTCATGAACGGGACTCTTAGGAAAGAGGCTAGAGGCAGCTCATTCACCCCTCCAGCCATGAGAGGACACATAGAAGTTGCTGCTTATGAGGAAAAGGCCCTCACCAGACACTGAATCTGCTGGCATTTTGATCTTGGACTTCTCAGCCTCCAGAAAAGTGAGCAATAAATTTCTGTTGTTTATAAATTACCCAGGCTGAGGTTTTGTATAGCAACCCAGACAAAAACAGCAAACTACTTACACTTCTGCCCAGCCAACCTCATATTTGAGCCCCCATCAGGTTCAGTGACTCACTACGAACATAAAACTCAGGAAATACTATACTTACATTACAGTTTATTATAAAGGAGACAAATGAACAGCCAGAGGAAGAGGTACAGAGGATGAGGTCTGGAATGTTCCAAGCACAGGAACCTCTGATCCCATGGAGGTGGGGTGCACCACCCTCCCAGCAGGCAGATATTTTCACCAACCTGGAAGCTCTTCAAACCCCAAGGTTTAGGGCTTTGGGGGCTTTTTGTTTGTTGTTTGTTTTTCAGACAAAGTCTTGCGCTGTTGCCCAGGTTGGAGTGTAGTGGCGTGATCACGGCTCACTGCAACCTTGATCTCCTAGGCTCCGATGGTCCTCTTGCCTCAGCCTCCTGAGTAGCTGGGACCACAAGTACATGCCACCACACCTGGCTAATTTTTAAAAATTATTTGTAGAGACACAGTCTCTCTATGTTGCCCCAGCTGGTGTCGAACTTCTGGGCTCAAGTGATCCTCCTGCTCTGGCCTCCCAAAGTGCTGGGATTACAGGTGTGAGCCACGGCACCCAGCTCCTGTAGTTTTTTACGGTGGTTTCATTAGGTAGGCATCATTGATTCAATACTGGTCCTTGGTGGTTGACCTCAACTTCCAGCCCCTCTCCTCTCTCTGGGGCTGGGGTGGGCGGTGCTTGGGTAAACCCCTGTAAGCATCTCATCAGCCTAAACCCAAGTGTCCAAAAAAGGCTTATTATCAATAACAAAAGGCACTCCCATCGCTCAGGACATTCCAAGGATTTTAGGAGCTCTGTGTCAGGAACTGGGGCAAAGACCAAATCTGCGTATATACATCTGTGTGTGTGTGTGTGTGTGTGTAATACCACAGGTAGCAGGTAGCAGAAATGCTACAGAGAGCTAAGGAAGGCCTACAGGGAGGTAGAGGACTGCATGCTTCTGCTAACTGGGCAAGCTGCACAAGGGAAGGGGCCTGTGGTAAGACCCACTAAGGAAACAGTACCTGCCAAGGTTCACTATGGCTGCAGCACTGGGTGCAGCTTAAACCTTCGCATCTGTATGACCTTGGACTGGTTCCCCCCACCTCCAAGCCTCAGTCACCCCATCAATGGCGCTAATAACTGCAACACATCGGGGTTATCATGGGATTTACTGAGACTCCATAAGTCTCCACACTGTACCTTGCACACCTTGCCTTGCACATATCAAGCGCTCCATGAATTTAAGCTGTGATTATTGGGTGATGATGGTCATGATTAAGGAAAAGTCCAGGGGATAGCGAGAGGCTGTGCACAGCTGATGCACTAGATATGTAAGTGGCTTGATTACCTCCTGATCCGTGGGACATTTGCGTACTCAGGCAGCCATGCACAGACCACCAGACAACTGGCTCCCAGACAATTGCTTAATGGTCCGTGGGGCGACCTGTCCTCCTTCATGCTGAGGGAACCGCAGGGCTCTCCTCTCTGTATTGTCTTCCTGGAGGCCCAGACGTTTTGCCTAGCTTGGCTGGCATGGGCTCCTAATCAGATCATACCCCTAATTAGAAAGAGCTCTTCTTTGAAACAACAACCATAAAATAAACCAAAAATATGTTTGACACAGAGTGAAAGCACTTTGGATCTAATCAAAACAGGAGGGAGAGGACCAAGTTTTTGTGAAGCGGTCCTCTACCTTCTGGTGCTTGCACCTGCAAACAGGACAAATAGGGTGCTCAGGGGCACCCTTGATGTCTTGCAGGAGGGCAGTGGGGAGACCCAAGGGCCACTGTTGGCCTGCTCATGGAGAGGTTCATTGATCCAGGAGGGCTGTGGGCTGGTCTTGGGAGTGTGGCTGGCTGGGATCTCAAGGCTGAGCCGAGGGTGAGCCCAGCAGAGAGGACGCTCTTGCAGCGGAATGAGTGTTTGATCACTGAGTTGCACCTGCCAGTGCTGGCACTCCATCAGGCATGACAGGAATGAATGGCGGCCAAAGATTTCAGGCCAATTGCTCTCCCTCTGCACACCCACCCCCCACACCAGGTGGACTCTTCCCCTTGAGGCCAGGAAGCCCTAAGCCCAGTGCAAGGAAATGCCCAGCACACTGCATTGGGGCCTTGGGCAGGAGGCAGCCTGCACCCAGATCATTATAGCATTGTGAGTGCTGCTCTGCCTCCTAGAGCTGGAGCAGGCAGGGACTGGGCTGACTGTGGGCTTGGGGCACAGATCCCTGGAGTCTATGATCAACACACCCAGCCCTGGGGCCTCCAGCCACACGTGGCCACAGCTGAGCTCACTGCTGCCTCTCACTCTCTCTGGGCCGGACACAAGCCAGAGCCAGTCCCCTGGGTTTTTAGCTCATTTCCTGATGCCACCTCTTCATTAAAGAAGAAGAGGGAGACAGCTGAGGAAATGCTGCCAGGGTGGGGCCTCATGGCACAGCCTTGGCCCACAGCCTGCCTGGAGACTCACACGAGGGCTCTCAGCCTCGGAGGAAATGAGGTGCCGTGTCACACGCACAGCTGTGGGAAGCGTGTCCTCTCTCTCCTCCCTTCTGGAGCTCCCAGGAAGCCAAGGCACATGTCCAGAGTCTCACTTTGGGATGTAGGATGATGGAAGCCAAGGACCCAGCACAGACCAGCTGGCAGCCCCATCCAGGAAGTGCCAACCCCACAGGTCACTCTTGGGAACCCTCGGTGGCCCATACCAGCTGTGCCCATCCATTGAGGTCATGCAGAGATGCATTAACTCCCTGTGAGGACTCGGGATTGTCATCAAGAAGTACAGGTGGGATGCTGAAGGCAGGCCTCAAGCTGGAAGAGGCCAGCTGCAGTCCCACAAGCAGGCGTGGACCTCCAGCAAGTGCCTGCCTGGCACGGTCTAGACGCAAAGCAAACAAAGAAATGGAGCACAGACCCTGATGAGGAGCCTGTGTGCTGCGCACACTCATTCTCAAATCTCAGCGTGCAAAGAGCTCTATTGATGAGCTTTTAAAGGGCAGAGGCCTAGGCTCTGTCTCCTGAAATCCAGATTCATTCTCATTTATTCATTTATTTTTTAGAGACTGGGTCTCACTCTGCCATCAGGCTGGAGTGCAGTGGTGCAATCTCAGCTCACTGCAACCTCAACCTCCCAGGTTCAAGCCAACCTCTGATTCAGGCTCCCGAGTAGCTGGGACTACAGGCATGCACCGCTATGCCTGGCCAACTTTTTTTTTTTTTTTTTTTGGATGGAGTCTTGCTCTGTCGCCAGGCTGGAGTGCAGTGGCACAATCTTAGTTCACTGCAACCTCTGCCTCCTGGGTTCAAGTGATTCTCCTACCTCAGCCTCCCGAGTAGCTGGGACTACAGGCACCCGCCACCAAGCCCAGCTAATTTTTGTATTTTCAGTAGAGACGGGGTTTCACCATGTTGGCCAGGATGGTCTCGATCTCTTGACCCTGTGATCCGCCTGCCTCGGCCTCCCAAAGTGCTGGGATTACAGGCATGAGCCACCGCGCCCAGCCATAATTTTTTAATTTTTCCTAGAGACGGGGTTTCACTATGTTTCCCACGCTGGTCTTGTACTCCTGACCTCAAATGATTCTCCCCACTCAGCCTTCCAAACTGCTGAGATCACAGGTGTGAGCCACCACACCCAGTCAGATCCATCTTTAATGATTATCCCAGGTGCTTATGTAGTAGGTGGTTGGTGGGTCAGCTTTTGGGAATTGTCGGTCTAAAGGGAGTACTGAGGAGGAATCCCGACCCCAGTTCCAGGCCTGAGGTCATGGAAAGGGAAGCTGGAGGAGGCTTCTTGGCACCAATCCCTGAGCCAAGTGATTTTTACAGAAGACAGAGAAGGAGGAGGGAAGGAGTTGAGACGGGGCAGGACATTCTAGGCAAAACACCAGAGTGGCAGCAGGGCACAGTTGAAGATACCTGAGGGCCATGTGTGTGTGGCCTGAGCACCCACACCAGCCCTGCGCTTAAGATGTGATGCATTGTGGTTGCCATTTTGAAATTCTTGATACTTTTAGCTTTGAATTTGTGTTTTGAACAAGAGGCGCTGCAAATTCACTCTTTGCTGGGCCCTGCAACTTATGGGCCCCGCCCCCTGGGGTACAGGGCGCTGCAGGAAGTTCAGGTGTTGCTGGGGTCGGAGGTGGGAAGTAGGAGAGGTAGAGGGGCTAGAGAGCCATGAGAAGGCTGCATCCCTGAGGTCTCCAAATGTCACACCAAGGAGCTCAGGTTTTATCCAAGTAAAGGAAGGATTTACGCAGGAATGAAATAGTTAGGTCTGCATTCCACAAGGACTACTCTGGAAAAAGGGCAAAAGTCACTCTGCCTGCGGATACAGGGGGCAAGCTAGGCTGTCATGAGGACCAGGCTAGGACACCAGTAGGCAATTGGAGAAGGGAATGGTCTAGAGAAAACTAAGCGACGATTTGGAATCAGAGTTGGGGTGGAAGGAGAGAGAGGGAAGGCCAGGGTGACTCCCAGATTTCTGTTCATTTTTTTAAATTGGTGGTGGTGTTTATTCTAAGAACACATCATCATTGCTCACATCTGTCAGTAAGAGTCTTTTTGCAATATAAAAGTAACTTCTGAGGCCAGGTGCAGTGGCTCACAGCTGTAATCCCAGCACTTTGGGAGGCTGAGGCAGGCTGATGGCTTGAGGCCTGGAGTTCAAGACCAGCCTGGTCAACATGGTGAAACCCTATTTCTGCTAAAAATATAAAAATTAGCCAGGCATAGTGGTGGGTGCCTGTAATCCCAGCTACTTGGGAGGCTGAGGCAGGATAATCACTTGAATCCAGAAGGCAGAGGCTACAGTGAGCCGAGATCACACCACTGTATTCCAGTTTGGGTGACAAGAGTGAGACTTCCTCTCATAAAAAGATAAAAAGCAAAAATAAACTAGCATAAAGATTCCTCAAAAAGTAAATGTAACTCTTGTCCTTTAATAAAAGAAAAAAGATGGTGGCAAATGTTATCTGTCGCCAAATTTAGTTGCCCATTGTATGTCCAGGATAAGATCCAGTTTGTTGGTGAGAAGGTGGTGTGTGCATTGAACAGGGGCCAGAGAGAGACATCTGTACACTAGTTTACCATACAGGGAGTTTCAGCACTAGACCTTTATAACTTTGTTTGCCTTTTATCCCTATCCTGAATATCAATATATTTTTTTCTTTTGCTAGAAACCCAGACTTGACCTTGGAATTCTCATTCATGTTAGTAAACACATTCTGGTTGTTTTACCAGACATAAAAATCAGCACTTTAGATGTGACCTCAAGACACCCTTGCTCCAAAAACAGCCACCCGTAGGTCTCAGCCCAGATGGGCAAGCATCCAGTGGATCCCAGGATTAGGGGAGAGCAAGAGCCTAGAGTTAATCCATTTACTGGAGCCCCTTTGATCTAGAATCCATCCGACAATCCCACGAGGCCAGACGGGCCTGGAAGGTTTTCAGGCCTTCCTAGGTTCCGCTGGCTATGCTTGAGCACTGTGTTCCCTCAGGCATCTCAGGGCTTGAGCTTTGAACAACTCGGTATTGCAAATTCAAACGACCCAAGTAGGAAAGAAAGATTTTAAAAAGAAATTTGATTTTGTTCAAAATAGGCAGCGTGCAATTGAGAAACAGGGGCTTTCGTCGAGCCAGTTAAACTGAGCACGAGATCAACTAAATTCAGCTAAGATAAATGCCCGAATAAAGCGACTTTTCACAGAAGACATTCAGAAACGATCGCTCTTTACAAATGTAATTATTCAACAGACGTTTTAATAGCACTTTTCTGCTGCATAAAAGTTATACATGCAGGGTGTAGACACTTGGAAAACCCAAAATATAAGATGCACACATGAAATCACCGTGATCCATGCCACGCAGGGGCACTGTCAACCTTGTCAGCTGTTTCCTCCCAGCCTTGTTTCAACGCCGACATTTACAAAGTTTTGTCGAAGTAGTTCTAAAGCATTTTAAAGGTAGAGATAATGGATTAAACTATAATGCTCATTTGAAAATGAGATTTGTTTAACTGCATATTTTAAGATCTTTTTTTCTAATTAAAGAAACAAGCCGGGTGCGGTGGCTCATGTCTGTAATCCCAGCACTTTGGGAGGCCGAGGAGGGCAGATCATCTGAGGTCGGGAGTTTGAGACCAGCCTGACCAACATGGAGAAATCCCATCTCTACCCAAAATACAAAATTAGCCAGGCGTGGTGGCACATGCCTGTAATCCCAGCTACTCAGGAGACTGAGGTAGGAAAATCGCTTGAACACGGGAGGTGGAGGTTGCGGTGGGCCAAGATCAGGCCATTGCGCTCCAGCCTGGGCAACAGAAGTGAAACTCTGTCTCAAAAAAAAAAAAACTTGTAAGACACAGAAAAGCACAAAAGAAGACAACAAAAATCACTTGGATTTCAACCAAAGAGCATTATGATGAATGTTTCAGCAGGTACCTTCCAGTATTTTTTTTTCATATATGTATGTGGATTTCTTATTTTTTTAAAATACCAGTGTATCCTTTTGGCTATTTGCTGTTTACAGAGTACACATTTGCCATAAAAATAAATATCCTACCACCTGATTTTTACTGACTGCATAGATGATATTGCTTAATATAATGATGTGTAATAATTTATCCAATAAATCTTCTATTGTGGGATTTGTAGGTTGTTGTAATTTTTCATATTATAAAAAATGTCATGATTAATATACTTATGACTAACATCTGGTTAGTTTCTTATAACAAATTTCTAAAGTAAAATTGTATTAAAGGAGATATATTATCTGATAGCTTCTTATTACACATTTGTAAAATTTGATATCTGATTAATTTCTTATAACAAATTCCTAAAGTAAAACTGTATTAAGGGAGATATATATATATATATATATATATATACACAAACACATGCATATATATGTATAATTTTTTTGATAGATAAAACTAAATTGCTTCCAGAAAAGTTATACTAATTTACGATCTCATTAGTTCAGGTTTTTGAAAACATGAGTTAGAGGCAAATGCAATTATCTCTGTTTCATCATTTGGGACAATTAAGGCAGAAACCAGTATCGTGATGAGGGTTACAGGACAAGTTAATAGAAAAGATTACTTTGCTATAAATAAGGGATATCTTCTTACATGTACTTTACATATATTCTCATTTACAACAATCCTAAAAGGAGTTATTTTAAAATGCCCATTTCCAGATAAGGAAAGGGGGCTCAAAAATCTCAAAGCCGTGATATTTCTGTTCATTCATTATACCAAGCTGTCTCCATGACCACAGACAGCCTGACAATCCAGCTACAGTGTAGTCATAGAATCCTAGTGTGTAACTCAGTACTACCAACACCAGATAAATCAATCCTTGCAGAAACAAATATTTAATGTTTAAATAAGTCGGCATTCTAAACATTCACTGTTTTGATAAATGCAACCTAAAAGATCTTGTCCCTAGATTTATTTTTCAGGTAAAAATGGCTCCCTGGTTATGTCCTCTTGGGGGCTTGGAGGGAGGGAAGGGATCAGGTTCAGGAAGAGAAAAACAGCTTCCTCGGAGGATTGAGCAAGGTTTAAAAGCATGTCTTCTAGTCTAGATTAGCAGACTTCATGCTTTGACTCAGAAGTAGAGAATCTGCTTTGGTTTCCTGACTGGGTTACCTTGTTTATCAGCCACAGGGCAAGAAACATGCCACAGCAATGAAATAAAGATGACATGTCATAATGGGGGAAAGGGAGTTATTCCACAGGCTGAGTCACCGCTCTCCTGCAGGTACAGAATAATACACCCTACAGAAATTCAGAGCAGACTGTCAGACTGTGGGATGAGTAACAAAGAGAAACAGGTCTACAGATGACCTAGCATACACTTATTTTGAAATTTCTGGATTGTAAAAAATGTGAATGGCAAAGTCTTAGGTAGATTTAAGTTCACTCTTAAAAATCAGTTCCAAGTTTGCACGGAAGTGGGGCGTCTCATTAACAAAACAGTGGCTGTGGTGACAGTTATTTATTTGGGGGGAACTTACCTATAACTTCAAATTAACATACATCTTGGTGGAGTCTGAGTTCTGTATTTTTCTATTTTCTCCCTCATCAGTCGTGACGGTTGGCATTTGTTCTTTGAAAAGGCTGAGAGCCAACCGTGAGCTGGACCGCCCACTGGGCAAGTGCCGTGGCAAGAGAAGCAAGCGTTCATCCTGTCCGGCCAGAGCACTAAGGAACCTGCTAATTCAGCTAATGCAGCAGCACCTACTTCCTGGGTGGGTAACCCTGCTAGCAAGTTAATTACTCTAGGCCTCAGTTTCCTTTTCTGTAAAATGGGTAATAATGGTAATTATAAAGTAAGAAATAAAGAAGGCGTCACTGGCCACTTGGCTTCTGGCGAGGACCTAGAAACATCAGCACCATAATCCTGCCTAACTCGCCTCTGCTACTGTTTGACCTGCTGCTCTCCAATGCTCACCTGCTCTAATCCACACTGCAGTAGCAAGAGCTTTCGGTCAGGCATCAGAGGGCATTGCTTTAGTTCAGACTCTAGCATTCACCATGTACCTGTTGTATGATCTTAATACTAATAGCTATCGTAGTGATAGACACAGCGATAGCCAACCATTATAATCGTTACTTTGTGCTTGGCGTTTTATATCAATTTAATCCTCATGGTAACTGACTGACATAGGGAACATTGTTCTCTCTTCTTATAGGTGAAATAAGTGAGGCTTGAAGAGGTCTTATAATTTGGTCCCACAGCTTATAAGTGTGAGGCTGGAATTCACCCAGGAAAGCTGTTTCCAGGGTCCATGATCCTAACAATTATTCTGCCTTAATTTCCCCCCTGCTGATATTTCTGCAGGTAAGTCCCTTATTTGATTAATGGCAGCAAAGGATATTTTTAAAAAACTGCTGTTGTTCAGCATCCTTTTTGAGGGAGAACTCTCCTTCCCCTATTCCACAGGTTTGCATTGAAGCTTAAAGGAACCCTCTTCAGAATCATCCAATGTCCCAGTAATAGACTGGTTTTAAGTGGAGAATGGCCAGAGTCCTTCCCTTTGTATGATGTACACACAGCCTGAGAAGGAAGTTTTCCACTAAAGTTGCTTAGCTGGGGAGGCCAGGAGCCATAGTTCTGCTGTGTGGGCAAAGCCTTTCTGTAGCAGAGGAGAATGAACTCTATAGATAAACAGAAACAGAAAATCATAAATAAAATACAGATAGAGATGAGATATGGCCACTTAGAATTCCTAGTTCCAGACCAGGCGCGGTGGCTCACGCCTGTAATCCCAGCACTTTGGAAGGCCGAGGTGGGTGGATCATGAGGTCAGGATTTCAATACCAGCCTGACCAACATAGTGAAATCCCATCTCTACTAAAAATACAACAATTAGCCAAGCATGGTGGCACCCACCTGTAGTCCCAGCTACTCGGGAGGCTGAGGCAGGTGAATAGCTTGAACCCAGGAGGTGGAGGTTACAGTGAGCCGAGATCGCGCCACTGAACTCCAGCCTGGGTGACAGAGTGAAACTCCGTTTCGGGGGGAAAAAAAGAATTCCTGGTTCCATTCCAGAGGCCCTGGTTCTATTAGTTACTGCTTCAATTCTGATCAACCCACTACTTCCAGCTATGTAAATCAACTGAGTCTCATGCTTGCATAAGTGAGTTTGAGTTTTGTTTTGTTTTATTTTTATTTTATTGAAATGAAGTTTCATTCTGTCACCCACGCTGGAGTGCAGTGGTGTGATCTTGGCCCACTGCAACCTCCGCCTCAGGGTTCAAGCAATTCTTGTCTCTCAGCCTACTGAGTAGGTAGGGCTGCAGGCGTGCACTACCACACCCAACTAATTCTTGTATTTTTAGTAGAGATGGGGTTTTGCCATGTTAACCAGGCTGGTCTCGAACTCCTAGCCTCAAGTGATCTGCCTACCTCAGCCTCCCAAAGGCATGATCCACCACTCCTGGTCTAAATTGGGTTTTTCTTAACTGCAATCAAAGAAACCTAATCAATAGAACAGAGAAGGTACCTGGGAGTTAGCTGTAGACAGCAGGTTTACAAATGTAAAGTTACCTATTAGTGAATACAAGAATATTAAAGGAGACGGTACTTTGAAAAATCAAGTTAATAAGAAATCACATACCATGGTTTGAATGTGTCCACCAAAGTTTACGTGTTGGAAACTGAATCCCCAAAGCAATAGTGTTGAGAGATGAAACCTTTAGGAGGTGATCGGATTGCGAAGGCTTTGCCTTCATGAATGGATTAGTGCTGTTCTTGCTGGAGTGGGTTAACTTTGGAGGGAGTGGGTTCCTGATAAAAGGACAAATTCAGATTCCTTTCCTTCTTTCTCTCTCTCTCATGGACACTCTCTGCTTTTTTGCCTTCAACCAGGGCATGACACAGCAAGAAGGCCTTCTTCACCAGATGCAGTCCCTCAGTCTTGGACTTCCCAACCTCCAGAACCATGAGTCAAATCACCTAGTCTTAGGTATTCTGTTATAGCAGCAAAATGAACTTAGACATCATATTAGATGCAGACCATACTTAAAAAAAATTTAATCCAGAATCCTCATTTTTTAGATGTGAAAACTTTGCATATATACAGGGTAACTGGCTTGGTGTTAAGCAACTAGCTGGGATCTAGCTGAATTGAGGTGGCCTCAAATCTTTTCCAGTGCTTTTTTCACCACCAACTCCACCTACCCAGATAGGGTAGTACACAGATAATACAGAGATAGATGAATGTATAGACAATGGATAGCAAATGGACAGATAAACGGATAGATGGATGGATAGATGATTAAGAGATAAATAGAGACAGATTTAGCAGGAGATTTAATTGTACAATAAAAGCCACAGCAAATTGAGATTATGCTGGGAAACAGAATAGTTGAAGAAACCCCAAACTAAAAGAAAAATCTAGGTTCTAATTCTGATTCTCTGCTAATTAGCTATGTTACCTTGGACAAGTCCCTGAGTCTCAAATAGACACATAAACAGGGATCATATATGAGAATAACTTTATGATAATTTCATGAATACGAGTTGCTCACATCTATTTATGAAAATACACAGCATTTGTGTGCTCATATTTAGGGGGCAAGTTCCATGAGGACAGAAATTACACTTATCCCTTGTGGTATACCAGTACCAGATGTTCAATAGGCATTTTTAAGGCAAACTGACAGCATGGTTACTATTTAAGTGCTCTTCTTCACCACCATGACCCAGCTTGGCTCATGGACTCATGCAATCAATATGGAAGCTGAATTAAAATTAAAATGACACATGCCAAGAAGGGCAGAGAAGTAAGAAAATGCCATCATTACCCTTGGTTTTAAGGGTTTCATCCTAATAAACTCTGAGGACTGGCCTAGTCTTAACCTCCTATAATCTCTAATGGAATTCTGTTTGTTTTTTCCTTTCTCATAACACATTCACATTTCCTACCATTTTAGAAATGTCCTTTATGTTAAAAATATATATACATACAGGCGGAAAAGATATTAGATCCCTACTTCATGCTCCCTAGACATCAACACTAATTAGATTTCAGACTGAACTCTCAAAAGGAAATTTCTCAAACTTTTTGACCATGGAGCAGAAGGGAGACATTTTTTTTTCTCTAGACAAGAAAAAAAAAGTATGACTCATAAAAGAAAAATTGATAAGTTAAAATCCATTAAAGGTTAACATTTATGCTCATAAAATGACTCCACTCTCCAACTCCAATTTCATTAGGAAGTGAAACCTGTGTGTGAGTATATGTCATACTTGGGTATCACCACCCCAGAGGTGACATGTCTAGCCGAAGTTGGCCACCCCACCCCAAATGGCAAAATAATTCAGGATGACAGACACCTGGCGGGAGATTGGTGTTCCCAAGAGGACTTTATCTGGATAAGCTGGGGACTGGGGTATCAGGTGCGGTTGAAGCAGTGCACATCTTTTGCTACCTGTGGAAATAGAATTTAATTCACATAACCAAACAGATGTGTCACGAATACCTTGACAAAATGGACTATATCTCATATTTCCCTCAATCTTAAAGGCATCAAGCTGGGTCTGTCATGAAACAGGCCTTTTATATATGAAGCGACAAAACATAGTATAATCCTCACTCAGACAAGAAGGCTATTGTGGAGACCATTTTCACCCCAGTTTTCCCATAGCCTTCTTATTCATTACTGTGGCTTTCCACTCCAGTCTCCGTTGATTACGAGCCTCACATCCAGAAAAGCAAAAGCAATTGGCAGAACAATCCTAATAATAGCGATATCTGTCTGTGTCTTACATTTGCAAACGATTTCCAAATAGAATTTCTCATCAGAATCTCACAACCACCAAATACGATCAGGCATTGTTCACCTGATTTTATAGATGAAGAAACCAAGGGTCAGAGAGGTTACGTGACTTGCCCAAGGCACACAGATGGTAGGTGGCAAAGCCGGGACTTGGAATCCAAGACAAAATTCAGTGGGAAGGAGAAGTTTGTGATTAAATCTAACTAAAGGAATAGAGTAAAATGAAGAACACAATAACTTTCTCACCAGGAATGTGTTCCGTTTTACTCTTGGCTTTTGAAAATGAGGCTGCTTCAGCTTTATTGCATGGTGGAGAACACACCAAAGCCAAAGGAACAGCAGCCCTTCTGTTGGCTGTTTGCGGAGGCTCCTCTGCACGAACACACGCCTTTTGCTTCCGTGTTTGCCCCAATTTTCCTACCTCTCCAACCTCTTGGATTAAGACTCTGGCTCCCAATATTTGCCTAAGGCCCTTCTCTGAGTTAGGCAACCTATTTCACTATGCTTTTGAACAATAGAGATAATGACACTAACAGCCACCCTCTATTGGGCCCTACTTATTATGGGCTAGCAGTAGGCACTTTGCATGTATCATCTCATTTAGCCTCACAAAAACTCTATGAGGTAAGAACTATTTTTGTCCCTGTTTGACAAAGGAAGAAACTGAGGGACAAAGCGATGAAGTAATGTGCCCAAGGTCACATTGCTAGTAAATGGCAGACTGAAGACCAAATGCCTGGCTGCAGGCCGTCACCCTTGCCACTACCCTCAACTACCATTCTCGAGGCTGTCCAGCTCAGATTCCCTGGCCTTGTCACACCACGCCCCCTCAACTGCTGGCTTTGCACAGTCCCTCAGCATTGCTCTAGGTAATAACATTCCCTCTGCTGGCCTCTCTCCCAAGATTCTCAAAAGAGACAAAGCCCCATCCCCAGAAAGGAGATGATGTAATGGATGCCATGGTGCCCTCATTCTCCTTGCTGCAAAGGAGAGTCGGCTGCTGAGTGTTCACAGCTGAGATCCTCTCCAGGACTTGCCCTTGGCTAATGGGAGCCACCTGGCTGGGGTTATGCCCCCTTCCTGGGATCACCCCACCTTCAGTAATTGGTCAATGCAGGATACAAAGGCCCTGCCTTCTAGCCTTAATTGGGGTCAACTGGGAAGGGCTGTGCTCAGTCTGGAGCTCTCCAGGGATTGGGTGAGGCCTCTGTTGCACCCATTTTTCATGGTTCAATCTCTCTTTTTCCCCATTTCCACATCCTTCACCCCTGACAGATGTTGACCCTGAAGCACTCCTCAACAAACATCTCGGCTTGCACACTGCAGCCTCAGACTCTGATTTCCAGGAATCCTGCAAAACACAGAAGTGTGTCCAATGTCTGAGCATGGCCTCCACCTCCTGACTGGCAGAGTGAGGCCTCACGTAGGATGTGGTATTAAACCTTTCCCAGGATTTTCATTTTCCTGCCCACCTGGTCTTTGACACTGCCAGGTGTGTATTAACTATTTATCTTATTTTCCTTCCAGTCCACTAGAATGTTGTGGCGTTTGTTACTGTGTTATGGGATTTGCCCATACCTTCAGCCAACAATAGCGCTGAATGTCTTGTCCAAGCCTTCACTGGCCCTTCTACCACCCAGCAATGCCTGTGAGTGACCTAACCTGGGACCCAAGGCCTGCTGACCATGTTCTTTACACAGTGCATCCAGGCATAATGAGCAAAAGACATGCTTGGAATGGGTGAGCATGAAACATACAGGCAGACACAGGCAGGAATAGGAGTATCACTCGGTCTTGACAGGGTCTATCTCTATAAGCAAACCCAGGAGGACTTGGCTCACTGTCCTGTTTTTCCCTCTTAGCTCAGACCCTCATTTCTTCCATGCAAAGACGCCATAATTACTTCTGACAGCCCTCTTTATCTCCTACCTCTTTGACTTTAATCTGTCATACACATTGCCGCCAGATTTATCTTCCTAAATGAAGCTCTTATCACATCCTCTCCCTGCTTAAAAACTGCATGCTCTCACTGCCTACCAAATGAAGTGCACATGTCTCAGCCTCGCCTCTCAAGCCCTACCCATGGTGGCTGAGATCAAAGTGGGCTGCTTCTGGACCCTCTGTGTCTTCTGGCCTCTGGGACCACGCTTATTCACTTCTCTTCAGACACTTTTGCCAGGAAATGTTTCCATACAAATAGCTGTAAACAGTCTTTGGACTGTATTTCTCTAATACCTTCACCTTAGTCTCCCTTAAATGACAACTATCTGTGAGCTTGGTTTCTCTTCCCTCCTAGATTATGAGCAGTCAGGGAGAAGACACGCCCCCGATCCCAGCACTGCCACAGCATCAAACATGTAGTGGGCTCTCCAGAAAGATCTGTGGAAGCGATTTACCATCTCCCAGTTGGACCACAGATTTATTCTCTTTCCCTTCTCCCTGCCTTCCCACCAGTCTTTATATTCCTGAAATAAATATATATTGATGTTATAGAAAGTAGTTATTTAATCATAACATATATAAAGCAACAGACAGCATATTGAGACCCTACCCTAAAGCAAGCTTTGGAGAGGGAGGATTTATAACCTAAGGTAGACCACAAATGAAGTCATTGCCTTAGCCCAATAAGAAGGAAAATTACAATTTTGAAATGATGACATTCAAACAATGGACTAAATCCAGGGTAGAGAGAGGGCTTTTAAAAAGCAATGTAAGTTGACTGGGTGCGGTGGCTCACACCTGTAATCCCAGCATTTTGGGAGGCCAAGGCAGGCAGATCACGAGGTCGGGAGTTTGAGATCCGTGTGGCCAACATGGTGAAACCCCCGTATCTACTAAAAAATACAAAAATTAGCTGACCATAGTGGCGTGCGCCTGTACTACTCAGAGGGGCTACTCGGGGAGGCTGAGACAAGAGAATTGCTTGAAACTGGGAGGCAGAGGTTGCAGTGAGCCAAGATGGCGCCATTGCACTCCAGCTTGGGCAACAGAGTGAGACTCTGTCTCAAGCTATCTAGAAATCAAAGATCAGCAGTGTAAACAACTGCTGGAGAAAAAGGTGATGATTTTACTGGAAGAATTGAGGGTTTGTGCATTACCTGAGAATCTTTCATAGACAACTGGACAAATGGCCACTCCTGGCTGGTGGGCTCTGCAAATTCTGACAACCCTGCCAGGCAGCTCAGGTGCCATCCTGCCTCTGCCCCAGGGCCCAGAGTCCCAGCCCTGCAGACGATGATATCATTATAGCACTGCCCAGGCTGCAGAAACAACTGTCTCCCATTCAAACACACTTTCCCCTTATTTTCTTGAAGTCTTGTTCCCTTGATGAATGGCTGGAGGCTTTTGGTAGGAAGCTAAACTCAGCAGCTTCAGAGATCATGAAAAAAGCGTCGTGATTTAAAGAGATTCTTAACGAACGCAGCAGGGACTCTCTTGCATTTCGACCTGTTTTTTCTCCTCTAGGCTTTTGCCGCTCTGTTCCTTATCATGAGACTTCTCTCCAGAAAGGAAGCCCTATTTTAGGATGGGCTGTCAAATCTGGAATTGGCCCTGGTGATGAGAAAGGAGGGATCCCTCTCTCTTCTATTTTCTGTAACAAATGGATGTCAAAACTTACATAGGCTCAATGTTTAAAAGTCAAGTCTTTTAGGATAGGTAAGGTTCTGAGAAACGCCCTAGAATAGATTCAACATCAACAAGGGAAAAAACCTGGATAATGATATTTGTAAGAAGGATTTGTGCACTGCAGGAAAAAATAATCCCAATAAATATTTGTCCTTAGTAACACTTGTTTATTTTCTGTAGTGTTGCCTTTATACCTGGGCAAGGGAGGTTCTGATCCAGGTCTCACGCTTTAAATAGCCCCTAGATATCACACAGGCATACACACATACCTTTATTAAAGTGAACACAGACACGCCACGACTTGAGCCCCAGCATTCAGTGCAGGCACAGCAACCTGTAATCTCAGCATCCACCCCTTTGGCCAATGCTGCTTGGGTCCCAGGAGCGTTTCCTCACATTGCCTGTCCTTGCATCTTGCCTTGGCAATAAAAGGCAACTTAATCCGAGTATTGAGGTGTCTGTGTGACCTACTGTTGACTTCAGAAATGCACACCACTTCAGAGTGTGGAGACGACGTGAGCCTCAGAAGTGCTCAGATAAGAAAAGACAAACTCACTACCTGGTGACATTCTTCCTATTGTACAGCAAGGATGTAATAGATTCTTGCATAATAAAGAACTATTTTCCAATAGGGCCAAGAGTTCATTTCCTCACTCTCTTCCCGTTCCAATTCAGGATTCCAGAGGTACTTAAATATTGCACACAGTAGATATAATAGTTTACATACACTGTGGCTAACATTTTGTTATGTTACATAACTTCTATTTCTCTTACCTTTATATATAAATATATGAAGTACAAAATCAGTTCTTTACGTTAGCAACTAAATGAGCTTTGCTAGAATTGCAAATTGTTTTCTTTTCATAAAAATATGCAATAAAATGTAATTAAATCTTATAAAAATTAAAAACTCTTCTGATCTGCTTAAATAATTTTTGATATGTACTTACTAATTTACGTTTTGGTTATAATAAATCATTTTGAATATTTGAGAGGAAAAATAACGTTTTGAAAACATCCGAAATAATTAAATCTTTAGTTTTTTATATTAACATTGATTTACATATTGATGAAAATGCACTCAAATTTTGTATATTTTAATATAATTACATTTATTTTCAATCTGTTAGATTATTGCTATCAGTGGAACACAGATTGTGTGAACATTTTGATTATAAGAATATAATCAATGATTTTACTTTAAGAGAGGCAAGGAAATAAATTTTATTAATAAATATATGAGAATTAATGAATTTATATGTGTTTATTCTTATTACTCATCCAAACATTGCTAGCTGAAAAACATCCCAGACAGGCTCACAAATGATTAGACACTTTTCTCCTTGAGAGTTTGCTAATTTTTGTCATATTTTGCATCCATTATATCACAGCTTTACACATATTTTGTACCTTTTGTGATGAGAGAATATTTGTCAAGATGGAAGGATGGAACATACTTAGCAGTTTACTTTCTTTGTTTATCTTTTTAATATCTACACATATAGCATCTGTGCCCCGGGCCCCCACAAATAACAGGAGGGAGCAGCTTCCTTGACCACTGTGAATGCTGGCACCATGGTGCTTTCTTTTTATTTATTTATTTATTTATTTAGACACAGAGTCTTCCTCTATCACCCAGGCTGGAGTGCAGTGGCATGATCTTGGCTCACTGCAACCTCTGCCTCCCAGGTTCAAGTGATTCTCCTGCCTCAACCTCCTCAATAGCTGGGATTATAGGCACTCAACCATGCCTGGCTAATTTTTTTGTATTTTTGATAGGGATGGGTTTTTACCATGTTGGCCAGGCTGGTCTCAAACTCCTGACCTTAAGTGATCCATCCACCTGCCTTGGCCTCCCAAAATGCTGAATTACAGAATGAGCCACTGCTCCCAGCCACACCATGGTGTTTTCTTTCTTTTTTTCTTTTCAAGATGGAATCTTGCTCTATCACCAGGCTGGAGTGCAGTGGCACAATCTCGGCTTACTGCAACTTCCACCTCCCAGGTTCAAGCGATTCTCCTGTCTCAGCCTCCCAAGTAGCTGGGACTACAGGCGCACGCCACCATGCCCAGCTAATTTTTGTATTTTTGGCAGAGACAGGGTTTCACCATGTTGGCCAGGCTGGTCTCGATCTCTTGACCTGGTGATCCACCTGCCTCAGCCTCCCAAAGTGCTGGGATTACAGGTGTGAGCCACCACACCCAGTCACCATGGTGTTTTCTTTTATTGAGAGCTCACACTGGGACAGGTATTGTCCCAAGTACTTCTGTGTATTTCATTCACCCTTGCTACACCCTTTGAGGTGGGTACTGCTACCCAGTTTACATGAGGAGGCCGGCACACAGGGATGAGAGGTCATGAGTCAACTGGTTGCTGAGTGTGATGAGTGGTCACTCCCCTGGCCTCTGGGACTTCAAATCCCTCTGCAGCCTGGGCCCTTGCGGCTTCTTCCTCTCTCCTTAGCAGAGGCTGGGGAGCCTCAACTTTGTCTATTCCCTGTTTGTTTCATAGAGACCATTTGTTGAATGTTTTTATTATGTTGCCTGTTACATATCTGTTTTAAAAATCTGGATCAATATATCTGTTTTGAATTTCAAGCTTGTTAGGATAATCTAAATCTCTATATGCATGTACAAACAGGCACCTCCAAAATGACATTTTTAGCACAATCATTTTTGTGAAACCTTCAAAGCAACTTAAAGGCCTAATACGCAACTGCATTGGTAACTCAGTTGACACACTTTGAGACAGCCATTGAGTGGACTATCACGAAGGAAATGAAAATGATGGTTATGAAGGTATCATAAATACTTATAACAGATGGAAAATACTTATGACAGATACAATGTTAAATTTTAAAACTACCATATAAAATTACACATATCACATGCCAAAATTATATAAAAATTAGTATACACATGAAAAAACATACACAAAAAAACAAAGAAATTATAGCTAAATGTTCTTAGAAGTTGTGTTTAACTTGGTAGGTATTAATGTATTGGAATGACTTTTTTCCCTTTTTTTTTTTCTATTTTTAAAATAATTTTGGATTAGATTAATTTCTTTTTTTCTTTTTTTCGATACAGGGACAGGGTCTCACTCTGTTGCCCAGGTGGGAGTGCAGTGGCGCAATCACAGCTCACTGTAACCCTGAATGGGCTCAAGCAATTCTCCCACCTCAGCCTCCCGAATAGCTAGGACTACAGGCATGCACCACCATGCCCGGCCAGGTTAATTTTGTAATAAAAATATATGATTTATATAGAGTGCATATTTTTCTGAAAACAATAATGATGAATTTTAGCACAAGTTCACATAATTTGCGAGCAGGCGTACCACCAGCTTTTAGCATTTTAGGCTTGTCTTCTTCATTAGGAGGAGCAGAGATGAACGTGTCCTAGAGGCTTAAGGCTTTCATATAAATTCTGCAATCAGAAAAGTCTTATCACGTCCTAAAGAAAGTGCTATCCCTTAAATGTTCCCCGGACCTGAAGCCACTTTGTCAGTGAGCTTGAGATAGAAGCAGCCTACGATGTGAATGTGTCCTTTCTTCAGTGACCAGCGGCTGTGGGCATGCCATGGCTCCCCCATCTTTGAGAGAATGCTGGCACTCTCATAGGAACATGCCAATTCGGAAGCAAGCTTTGAGAGCCACAGACACATCTATGAATATGCTGTGAAGACATTAATATGTTTTTTAGATTTTTTTTTTTTTTTGAGATGGAGTCTCACTCTGTTGCGCAGGCTGGAGTGCAATGGCACAATCTCAGCTCACTGCAACCTCTGCCTCCTGGGTTCAAGCTATTCTCCTGCCTCAGCCTCCTGAGTAGCTGGGATTACAGGTGCCCACCACCATGCCTGGCTAATTTTTGTTATTTTTTTAGTAGAGACGGGGTTTCACCATGCTGGCCAAGCTGGTCTCGAACTCCCGACCTCAGGCAATCTGCCTGCCTCGGCCTCCCAAAGTGCTGGGATTACAGGTGCCCACCACCACGCCTGGTTAATTTTTGTTATTTTTTTTAGTAGAGACGGGGTTTCCACCACTCTGGCCAAGCCGGTCTCCAACTCCCAACCTCAGGCAATCTGCCTGCCTCGGCCTCCCAAAGTGCTGGGATTACAGGCATGAGCCACCGTGCCCGGCCTGAGAAGACGTTATCCTTTAAGAAACTTCCACTAGCCTTACTGCACATCTGCCTCACCTGTGCCTGTCTTGGTTTTTAATAGGTGGTAAATGTCAAGAACAGAAAAGATTTACTCAATGGAAAACTTACAGCTTCTCTCTCTCTCTTTTCACCCCTCTTTCTTTTCTTTCTTTCTCTCTTCCTTCCTTGAAAACACCCCTCACCCCAGCACACACACACACCTGGTACAGTGTCAGGTACAGCGCCAAGCACTGAGGATACAGGGTCAGATCAGATCTGACACAGGCCCCCCAAGAGCTTGAGGTCTATACCTCCCCACTGAAAGGGTAGTGCTTAGACCAGCAGCATCAGCGTGGCTCAGAAGCTTGTTGAAAATACAGACTCTCAGGCCCCACTCTGGACCTGCTGACTTGGAATCTGGATTTTCACAGGCTCCTACAAATTTGAGATCCACTGGCTTGTGGGACTCTGCAAGAGCAAGCCTAATTTCTTCTGAGTGCAGTTACATAAGATCTGGGCTGGGCATTATTGTTTGGCTTGCATGAACAATTTTAGCTTATTGTTTTACAAATATCACCTGGAATTTTATGTGACACTTGCAGGATTCACAGGCTGGGTCACAAGGACAGTGATTGCCTGTGGGTATGTAAAGTCCTCCATCTGGACCCCTCATCTGTATTTGTGGAGCAGTTCAACAAGGACAGGGACGGGGAACAGGGGAAAGAGGAAATGGATATTCACTTCTGCAGAGGAACAGACAGAAAAGAGCAGGAGGGTGGGATGAACGCATCCATAGAATAGTGATGTACCCAGGCCTGAGAACGCAATTGTGGCAGGAATACCCTCCTAGTGGCTGCATCTGAGGAATGCACCTTCCTCTCAGGCTCAGAAACACAATGGCCGCATGTGCTGTGCCTCCTGAATACATATAATGTGCCACTCAGCACAAGGAACCTTCCAGGGCACAGGAGCACGTGGGCAGGGGGACTGTGAGGGGGGCAGGAACACCAGTGACTTCCACCTCTCCGTCCCAATGCTGCAGGATGAAGGTTTCTTGGGAGTTGCATAAAACTTTCTCTTTTTAGAAGAAATGTCTTATTTTTGCTAAGGTCAGCCTTTCTTCTACGTAGATAAATTAAATTTGAAACAATGCACATTTCAGAAAGGATGCTTCCAGAATAAAAACGATCTTGGAGTTAGGCTAGACATCTCCTGGGGGTTGTCCCAGACCTTATTTATATCAAGCAATGGCAGGCGTTTCCAAGTTAGGAGTTAGGGACTAAGACCTTCAGCCTCTCCTAAGTTTCCAGAATCTCCAGACACAGCCTCGAGCAGATCTCATCGCACAGGTGCTGTGGAGAGTCCCTGTGATCTCTCCTTCCTTTCAGCCACCTGACCTTCTGCTGCATTGGGCAGAAACCGAATCTTAATGCTAGACGTTATCAGGTGGGAGAGGCACAGATGTCATTTATATGTCTTCCTTCCGTAGTAATTCACATGTACCAACAACATAAGGGCTTTTTTCTGGGCATGTGCAGAAAGAGTTCTAATATATTTATTCTAGATGGGAATAAAATAGTAAGTTTCTTTTTTCCTGTGGCGTATGAAGAGACAATTTATAAGATAACAACATCTCATATCTTTTTTTGTTGTTGTTTTGAGACAGGGTCTCTAAATTCAGACATCACCCAGGCTGGAATGCAGTGGTATGATCATAGCTCACTGCAGCCTCCAGCCCCTGGATTCAAGTGATTCTCCCACCTCAGCCTCCCAAGTAGTGTGCCACCATGCCCTTCTATCTTTTTTATTTTTTTGTAGAGACAGGGTCTCTCCCACTATGTTGCCCAGATTAGTCTTAAACTCCTTGCCTCAAGCAATCCTGCTGTCTCAGCCTCCCAAAGTATTGGGATTACAGGTGTCAGCCACTGCGCCTTGCCAATATCTTAAGAGTTGTACTATTCAAACTACACACAGACCATCAAGAATCAGTCAAAAGAGCCAAACGCAAGACAAAATTCCTAGGAAAATGAAACAAACTGGTATTGAAGAAGAAGAATCTGGGGCGGGGAGATAAAATCTCCTGAAAATTGTGTTGACATAAAATTGCAATACACCTAGTACCACCATGAAGACAAACTACATTGCTCTCTGAAGAACATGGCTGTTAGTCAGCCTTCACCACACATGTGACCCCAGACCCATACTTCCCATTGTGAAGGCAGAAAACCATACTACTTGCTAAAAAATGGTTGTAGATTAAATTCATAATATCTTTTCTAGTATGTATTGAAAAATGTTTGATCATTCGGTACCAGAGATTGTAGATTCATGGCTCTACTAAAAGTTCTAGAAAGCTAATGAAATGAGCCAAGTTTATCTATCAAAGGGAAATGAGAAAGATACTTTTTAACAGAGGTGGGCAACTCACGTTTCCTCAGGTACAAATAAATATGCTTGTCCATTCATACTATGCCTATTTTGATGAGGAATTAAGTTATTGACAGGTAACTTTTGTTTTTACCCTGACACATTTTGGAAGATTCTCAAATAGAAAAATATAACTAAACTAACATATTGGAGCAGGAGTTCCCAGGGTATCTGATGATAAATCTTCATTTATCCATTTACAAACACTATGGACCATGATGTTAATTACATTACTTTGGACACAAGCAACCTAGACTCTCCCTTCTACTTAAAACAATAGTTTTCCATTGTGTCCTTAAATTAGAGTAAAACTCCTTAATTTAGCATATAAGAACAGCCAGAATTTAAGATTGCTCCTTTCCCAATTCATCCCTTATCAATTTCCTTTATTTTTTCTTACCCAATCTAACACATTTGTTTTCCTTTCCAGAGTGTGTGTCTGGCTTGGAGCAGATCCTCCCTGCCTGCACACCTCTGTCAATCATCTGGTTGACCAGTTAGCTCCTTGTATTTGTTTGTTCTCACACTGCTAATAAAGACATACCCAAGATTGGGTAATATGTAAAGGAAAGAGGTTTAAAGGACTCACAGTTCCACAAGGCTGGGGAGGCCTCACTATCATGGTGGAAGGTGAATGAGGAGTAAAGTCACATCTTACATGGTGGCAGGCAAGAGGGCGTGTGCAGGGGAACTCCCTTTTATAAAACCATCACTTCTCAGGAGACTTATTCACTATCATAAGAACAGCATGGGAAAACGCTGCCCCCATGATTTAATTACCTCCCACTGGGTCCCTCCCACTACACAAAGGGATTATGGGAGCTACAATTCAAGATGAGACTTGGGTGGGGACACAGCCAAACCATATCCTCTTCATGCTCCAGTCCCACTCAAACATTTCTTTACTCAGCAAGGCCTCTTGTGACTCCCTCTCAATTAGGTGAGATGCTGTATTTTGTGCTCCTATGCTATACCGTGAGCCTCCCATCCTGATTTCATCCCACTCATGGTTCTTTGTTTATTGCCCATCTTCCCCCATTGGAGCAGGCTGGGCTCCTCTCAGCTGAACCCATAAGTGGGGCAGCTTCTTTCAATGGGACTGTGGTCCTGGCCAGCACTGGCACTGGCCCACGTAACACAAATGCTAATCAGGGAAAGGGACTCTGGGAACAACCTGAGAGGCATTGGTGACGGACAGAATAGTGTTTGTCTTTGGAGATTTCATCATCTCTTACAAGGATGGGAAACACACCCTTTAAAAGGTGAAAAGCATGAATGTGCTAAGTAGCAAAAGGCACAGTGAGTTTTCAGAGGTAAGAGACTGTCCATCTTCACTTAGGGGGCTGCAGAAAGCTGGATGAAGAATGTAAGTATTCATGCTGATTACAGGACAGGTGGAATTTCTACGGAAAGGCTCAGTGGACACACAGAAGCCCGTGTGGCCGGGTCAGTTAGAAGCAAAGTCTGCGAGGCACGCAAACCTGAAACTTTTGCCAAGAATAGACAATCTCACATTTTGCAGAGTTCATAAGCAGTTAGACATTGATTTTTTTTTTTTTTTACAAAGAGGAATTGAGTCTAAATATTTTAAAGACTTTTTCATCTGAGGTAACTCTGAGGGCATGTGAATAATGCAAGAATCGAGTTTACGCTTCCTGTCTCTGAATCTCTGGAAAGTTTATTTGATATCTTAGTTTTCCCTCATGTTTCTCCAGAATAATTCTCAAATATGTATTAAAAGACCATGACACAGCAGATAGCTATCTGGCCTTTGAGCCCGGTGTGTGTGTGTGTGTGTGTGTGTGTGTGTGCATGCGCACGCGTGTGCGCATGTGCGTGTGCATGTGTGTGTGTGCGTGTGTGTGTGTGTGTGCGTGCATGCAAGTGTTTGAACACACTGAGGTGGAAAAGAGAACAGGAGGAACAGGGCAAGTGCGTTGTATTCCCAAAGATGGACAGTGTCTCAGTTCTGACGTGGACATAACCCTGTGGGGCTGGAGGAGTGCATTACCCTACCGGTGATATCTTCAGCCAGGATTCCCTTTCACCCGCTGCAAACAGAGCGTAAAAATATCACGGGCGGGCAACTTTCCCGAACAGGGAGAGGGAATTCACTGTCACGGACAATGTTGTCTATTGAAATAAAAACAAACTGGGGGCGGGAAGGCTGAACTTAACTGAATGTCTTTACCCAGGGTACTTGGAAGGACAACAGTGCCAAGGCACCTCTGGGAAAACTAGAGGGCAAAGGTGACATCTCACATGCACCCACAGGTGAAGTTCTCCAATTCCTCCCCAGGAGGCCCTGGGGCCAGCCCAGCAGCTGACATTCCCAGGCCCAGGCGGGCCCCTCTCCAACAGACCCCTCCCTGTCCCTCACCCGACCCGCCCCCCCTTCCTGCCACAGCCACTGCGGCTCCTTGTCCACTCCTCAACCAGCCTTATTTTCAAGCTACCCAAAAATAACAACATTTGATACGATGGCTCGGAAGGCTTTGGCTGGGGTCATGTTTCCAAATTCTTGACTCAAGTATTGTAAATGAGAACTCCTTTTTTTTCCAGTCAGGCTATTTTTTCCGTCTTTTTTTTTTTCTCTTGAGATGTTGGGCGAACCCCAACCAAGGAATCAGTGCTTAATGGGTCACAGGGTATAAATAGTAGTGTTGAGACCATAACACAAGGCTCTTTGTACTATCATGCAACTGAACCTAAAAAAAAAAAAAAGCTTCCAAACAGACCAGCCTGGGGCTCTGTGAGGGCGTCTAGCATAGCTGAGCACAAGCTACACTCTATATTTGTCCACTTCGGCATTCCACTACTGATATCTATTTATGGCTTTGCCATGTACACAGGATACCCTATTCATTAAATATGTGCTCAGAAAATGTCAGTCCATATATACTTTTGTGCTGCTCGTAGTTCACAGACATGCACTAGGCAAATCCAGCGTGAACTAGAGCTCCCGGCTCGCACCCTAGCTCTGTGGTGCTGCTTCTTGTCAACATGCAGCAAGGTTTTCTCGTCCATAAAATGGGGACAAATGTACCTGTTCCCTAGAAGTTGGCTCTAGGTGACATGTGGCACTGCTTTGAAAATGAAGAGACAAAATCTGAGGGCTTCTTTGGCTTTGAGGCACTCTTTAAATATGAGCCATTATCCTAATTAAACTAAATTTTCATCATGGGGTCAGTTTCCTGATGAAGTTAAATGGGATGATCCGAAGTCTCTATTAATTTGCTACCAGTCATTGTATTTGGAGACCCTGGGGGACCCTGAAAATTGATTAATTATGACAGCCCTGACGGTATATTTCTGGGTGATTATGGCAAGCCTTGGGTGGTATTATTAGGGATGCCCATTTGTATGTGACAGTGAAATTCATAGGCTCTAACAGAAGGACTATTATCCCACTAGCAGGGACCAGGCTGAAGGGCATGTGACTTAGCAGCTGACAAGTGCAATACTTCTCAGAATTTCGTGGCCGAGAATTTGTGCTGGCTACTAAGAACTGGGAGTTTAGAAACAGAAAGTTCAGGTTACAAGCCTACTGGGCAAAAACTCAAACTGCTGGTGCTGGCAACACGCCCTGGGCACTAGGGGTGGGCCAAGGTTCTGACCATTCAGTGTCCTATGTTTAAATGGTGAGCCTGTAAGCAAAAAGAAAAAAAAAGTTGTTAGAAGTGTTCTCTTACCTTTTGGATACAGCAAAATAAAAACCTCCTTTGGCAAAGAGCCTCTTTCTTCTGTGGGCTCTCCTACAGGGCTGCTGGGGCAGGATTGACCTTTGGTCTGCCGTGATCCCACCTCTCCAGCTGCCTGCACACCCATCTTCGTGTGTTTGTGTGTGTGTGCAGTGTGTACTGTGGAGGGGGAAGCAGGAAGTACATTCTTGTTCAAAATGCCAGATTAACCAGAAAACTAGCAGGAAGACAAGGCATCGAGGTGAAAGCTATGCTGTACAGTAGAGGTATTTCATAGATGATTCGACCTACAAATGAGGTTACTATTTCAGCAGCAGAGATTTGAGTTGAGTTGCCAGGGGAGAGAAGGAAAGAAAGGTATAGGCAGCGCTGCTTAGTTCTTGAACTCACACAGAACTTGGAGAGCTACACTCTTAATAATCAGGGATCGTACAGTGAGCATTTTTTAGGCAGCAGACACGGTACCACGCACTTTACATAGTTCATCTCATTCAGTATGCACAAAGTTCCTCACTGGTGCTAGCTTATGCCCAGTCTACAAAGGGAACAGAGACTCAGAAACTAACTAGCCCAGGATTAAACAATGAGTCACGTTGTGGACACAGAATTCAAATCCAGTTTGTTTTTTTTTAATGCGCAAACCTGGGCTGTTAGCAACCTTGCTAAGCTTCATTCCTTTTCCTGCCCCTCTCACCCTAAGCCTGGAGCAATGCATGCAGCTAAGACTCAGGGATATCTCTGGGTGGGGGTGGAGGTGAAGTCAGACAGAAGTGTCAGGGATGAAATGTCACGGTGTTATTACAGACCTAAGTGTGCCCTAGAGGAGGGGGCTCCCATCTCTTGGCTCCTTTCCAAGCTGGTAAGAGCCTGGTAGTCATGCTGGAGAGATGGGGGAACATCTGAGCTGCTGAATGGAGCTCTAGTCTCCACCATCAGGGAAAGTTCTTCTCTTGGGGCCTTGCTTGCTTTCTCTTCGGATCCAATCTGTCCGCAGGAAACAGAATTGCTGGAGAGCTTGCCTTTACTTGAAGCTTGATGCTTAAAAGAATAGTGTCTGGCCCGCAGCCAGGAACCTCTGCGGGGAGATGTGAGCTTACTTTCTGGGGTCCTTTCTCTCTACGGCATAAATTGATGAAAATAAAATCTGCATTTTGTGACATTACTATACACCCACGAAACAGGATTTAGAAGGATCCTGATCAGTGAAAATAAAAATGAGCCAGTTCTCTTTTGCCCAGTTTGACCCTTCAATTCAAAAAGCATGTGCCCTGTATCCTAGTCTCTCAGAGGCCGCACCAGATTCTCGTGGGGTCTGCTCGGCTTCCTCAAGCTGCTGTGACAGCAGCGCTGGATTCTCAGATACACTGAACTCTGAAACATGTTTCCAACCCTGAATCCTGCAACCCTCTTGCTCCTCCTGCAGATAATTCCCAAGGGAAGAGCTCTGAGATCTTCACCCTCTTCGATCCCAGTTCAACACCACATCCCTTTGGTTAATTTCTAAGAAAATATCCCAAGTGGTTATTTCAGATCGTTTTCCAGGATTTATTGCTCCCGTCTTGAGTTCTGAAAGTCTGTGTACCCATGCCCTCCTGCATAGGCTGGGAGCTTCTTGAGGGTCTGGCTTCTTTCCTTTTGCCTTGGCACCCAGCACCGTGCCTGGTGCACGTGAATGATAAGTCATGCATGTCGAATGTGTGAATCAGTGAAGGAATGAATGGAAAAGCACTGCTTGAAAAGCACAAATACAAAAACGGATCTACAGACTACGTAACCAAAAGACTCCTCTGTACACACATCCTGAGCACCAAGGAAACTTCCGTTTGGGCTTCTGACCTTGAAATCTACTCTGCCTACTTCCTGTGTTCATCTTCAACCTCTAGTCTGAACTCCAGATCTCCTCGACCCAGAACTCCTTGGCCCCAGCTCTGCTCAGCCCGACCTGGCCCCTCAGCAACCTGCCCCATTTCCTGTCTGATGTTCTTTGGCATCACCCACTACTACCCTTGCCCAACCCTGGAGGTATCCGGAGGAGAGAAAGATCTTGTTCTGCCCTGAGGCATGTCCCAGCATAACAGCAAGTCATTCTTATATGCTCATCTAGGCATTGAGACTTCTTCCAGGACTGTGTGGTGCTCCCATTCTCATAAATGACCCACATTTGCAACCCTGGAGTCATCGTTGAAGCCCCTTCTTGTCCATGCCTTTAAACAGGTCAGATTCTGAGCCTTATGAGCCCCTTCTTTGAAATGTCTCATCTGCTCCTTCTCTGCTGCCATCCTGGTCCAGTGGCTCAGAATTGGGTTATCTTACTGGCCTGTCGGCAGCGTTAGCCCCATGTCCCCACCCCTTGTTCAATTATTTATAAATACCTCCACCGGGGTCGGCTGCCTGACTTGCCACTGTCATCATGGGCCATTCTGAATTCTTGGCATGAGTTTCTGGGCCCTTGGAAGTTTCATCTTAACCTATTTACTTCCCATCGCATAGACTCTCTTTCGTGGTTCCCAAAATACAGGATGCTAATTTCTGTCTCTTTGTACTGCCACTCATGTCCCTCCTCTCAAGCTTCCCTTGTCTGTCTTCTCCATGAAAGCTTCCTTTTCTCTTTCACCCCCCTCTGTAACTACCACACACCCCAATCCAAATCCTGCTGCTCCACACCTGCGTGTGTACTCTCTCTGACATTGGATTCATAACTGAGTGTGCATTTGCTTGAAATTGCCAAACAGGCTCTAAGTTCCTTGAGAACAGAATGTGAATCTTAACTTGCGTTTCTCATGGTACCTGCCAGAGAAAAGAACTTACAGAAATGGTATAATATGCTTGTGTTCATGACTGACTAACCTTTGCTGAAGAAAACTGGGGAAAGTGTTTGTTCTGAAATACTATATGTATTTTGCTTGGGAAAAATGAGGGCTTGCAATGGGGATTTTGTTGACATTGGCTGCTACTGCTACTTTCATTTCTGCTTTTTCTTTCTCCTCTTTCTCCTTTTCCTTCATATTCATCACCTCTCTCTCTCTCTCTCTCTCTCTCTCTCTCTCCCCCACCCCAAGTCCTTTATCTGTAGGCTACAAGACTGTTGGATCATAATAACAACCTAAAATCTCTAGTACCACACATAGGAGGCACACAATAAATGTTTGTCAAATGACTTAATCCATGAAATATTTTGTATCTAGAATCCTTAAAATCCCATAGTGGTGGCCGGGTGCGGTGGCTCATACCTGTAATTCCAGCACTTTGGGAAGCTGAGGTGAGCAGATCATGAGGTCGGGAGTTCGAGATCAGCCTAACCAACATGATGAACCCCCGCCTCTACTAAAGATACAAACAATTAGCCAGGCGTGGTGGTGCAAACTTATAATCCCAGCTACTCAGGAGGCTGAGGCAGGAGAATTGCTTGAACCTGGGAGGCGGAGGTTGCAGTGAGCCGAGATGGCCCCATTACACTCCAGCGTGGGTGACAGGGTGAGACTCCATCTCAAAACACACACACACACACACACACACACACACACACACACACACACACACAC
>NW_022436989.1:12960895-12983288 GCF_009761245.1 Sapajus apella | reverse complement strand
CACACACACACACACACACACACACACACACACACACACACACACACCCCGTTGCGGTTAAGCCAAATATCTCCTTCTTTGTTTTTAATTCCTGAACCCAAACCTTTCATGTCTGAGTCCCTAAGCACTATACCCATTGCCATGTGTTTCTCTGTTGTCCCTTCTTTCTTCCATTTCTGTTCTGCCCTATCCAATTTTCTGCCTTCCTCTTAACAGTGATTATTTGGGTTTCAAAACATCCTCTCATGAAATAAAGTTCCATGATTATTAATTGCAATTATTGGACATTATCATATTTGCTATAGCAAGAGATAATCTAGAAGACGAATCAGTGTGAAATGTGCAATTTGTGAAATGACCTTTATATACCCTAAGGAGCAAAATCAACACATGAATAAGAGATGAGGTTGCTGGTACATTTGTTACTAGACTCTCCAAAGGTGATCATACATATTTCTAGAAATTACCTTGCCTTCAGGATTGGAGCTGCAGATGCAAGATATGTGTGGTCGCTGATGTTTCCCCTAAACCACACTGTATTCAAT
This sequence comes from Sapajus apella, assembly GCF_009761245.1. Lineage (NCBI taxonomy): Eukaryota > Metazoa > Chordata > Mammalia > Primates > Cebidae > Sapajus > Sapajus apella. The sequence continues at coordinate 12,982,743 of NW_022436989.1, read as the reverse complement.
TTGAACAGTCAACCTGCATCTACAACGGGGTTGTCACTGAGAGGTAAACAGTAATGTCACGTGCCAGGACATCGCATGTTGTTGAATCACACTGCTACCGGCCACAGTAGAACCGAGGGGCCTATGTGAGTGCCCTTGAGAAAACCTAAACAAAAATCAGGAAGAGGAAATAGAAATATTCCATTGACTATTTTGGTCCATGCATAGATACTATGTATTTTAAAACGAAATAATTTATGTTTTCTTTGTGATAGCAATTCCACATTTTATTCAGCATAGCAATCATGACAATTGATTCATAAAAGCAAAATTACCTAATCAATGGACTAGAAATACAGTCACTGTGAATATAAATTCTTTCCTCTTCTAATGATCCAAAGCTAATCATTTCAGCTCTTCTGGCTCATTTTCCTGATTAAACCAGGAGAATAAAGACAACAGTAACATGTGACTCCTACATTAGCAAGCTAAGCATGAAGAATGAGTATAAACCAGTCTGTAAGCAAAGGGGTTTGGGGGATTTGTATAATCCATTCCATGACATGTCTTAACTAATATTCCCTGTACTGATAGGGCCAAAAAAAATGTAACTCTCAAATAGTGAAAAGAAGAAAATGGGATTAGAGTCAGATCAGCTTCACTAGTAAGTATACATAACTTGAAGCAAGTTGCTCGGCTTTGCCTCAGTTTTCTCTTCTGTAAAAGTGTTTCTTAGAGGCTGTTATGAGGCTAAAATGACCCGACAGAGGCGAAACAGCTTTGTAAACCACAAAGCATTTTGTTTGGAGTCAACAGGATCACTTTTCCCCCTTGCACAATTTAGAATTACGGACCTGTCAAGGCAGCAGCGTCCCTGTTTCATCCCAGCATTGTTGGGTTCCCAAATGCCCGTCTCACTCACCCAGAGTGATGCTGAGGCCCCAAAAACCTCTGCTGATTTTTTTTCATAGTCTTTCTCAGTTCCCACGTGGTACGCAGATACCTGGCGTGTTTCTGCTCAGACAGTGAATGGCCCTTGTTCAAAGACCGATGGGAACACCTAGTGTACGTGGCAGCGCCGGGGCTGACCACAACAGGCCATGCTCTCCCGTCTCACTGAGCACAAGGAACCGGTGTGCTCTTTGGAGAGGCTGCATCACCCTCCCTCCGTTGGCTTTCTGTGCTACGTGCCTGTGCCAGAGACTGCAGTGGCAGCACGGCAAACAAGGAAGAGGCATAGACAGGGGACAGGGTGGAGGAGGCCTTTACAGCTTGTTAAGATGTGAGTCTTGCCACCTCAGTTGTTGGTTTCTTAAACAAAAACAAACTACAGATCAGAATCCCAAAGACAACCCCCTCTTCCTGGGCTGCCCCAACTTGTCTCTAAGCCACCTTCCTCCTTCATTCTATGTCCTTGCCAAGCCACTGATCAGAGCAGCGTGAATCATGCTCCTCAGTTCTGGGTGGCTTCCAGTGACATCCCAAATCCCACAGTTGTAAAGCCAGCTGCTGTGAATTCAGTCCTGTTGAGGTGAGCACTCCCTCAGTGGCAAAGGGAGGGGCAAACAGATCTGGGATAAGGACATCTGAAGTGAGCACATGTCCACCAGCCACAACCTCACTCTGCCATGTTGTACTGATACTGCCCTGATATCCCAGCAGGGAGCACCCTTCTTTCCAGGCAGCTGTTTTCTCTTGGGATCAGAGCTGCTGCCTGGGACTCAGCTGGGTCCCCTCAGCTCTAGCAGGTACCATGTGCACAGTCTGCAGCGGTGCATGGGCTCTTGGAGTCAGACAATGCAGCAGCCTTGCTTTGGAGGCTGATGTGGAGTACTAAGGTTATCTCCCAGCATCTGGTCCATTCCTCAGCCACTGTGCAGCAACCATTTATTGTGGTGGGACTGATGCTATTCCCAATCACAGGGAGTAACTCCTAACTAAGTGCCAGTCATGGCAATCCCATCCCCTTGCCCTGTGATTGGTTAGGGCATGGGCAGACCTAAGCCAATCAGAGCAGAGCTTTTCCTTGGCCACAATGATGATGTTAGGACTAAGCTAATTAGAGGAAGCTTGGGACTTGTTCTAGAAGGAAAGAATGCTCTGCTCTCTTTCCTCTTGGGTGTGAAAGAGAAAGTGCATCAGCTTATAAGCAGGAGGGAAGCCTGCGTGAAGATAGTATCAACACAGCGAAGATACAGACCCGAGAATCAGAGAGAGAAGCTGCTTAAACCTTAAGCAAGTCAGACCTGGAGCCTACCTGACTAGTTTTTTTAGTTCCAAGAGCCATTAAGTTCCCTTTATAGTTTAAACCTATTTGAGTAAGATTTTCTGTGATTTTGCCCTTGAAAGCATCACACCTGATAGAGGCATCATGGTCTGGGGAGGCCAAGGGAGAAGGAAAAGAAAACTTGGAAAGTGGCCATGATGGTTAACGCTATGTGTCAACTTGGCTAGGCTACGGTGACCAGCTGGCCAAACTCCAGTCTAGATGTTGCCTTGAAGGTATTTTAAAATGTGAGTAATATTTAGATCAATAGACTTCAAGTAAAGCAAATTACCCTCCATAATGTAGATGGGCCTCATCCAATCAGTTGAAGACCTTTAAAACAAAGACTGAGGTTTCCCAAAGAAGAAAGAAGTGGGCCTCAAGTTTACAGCGTAAAAGCCCTGCTTGAGTTTCTAGCAGATTTCAGACTGAAGAGTACAACATGAGCTCCACAGCGAAATCCCAGCATGCTGGCCTACTCTGCAGATGTTAGGCTTGCCAGCCTCCATAGTCACATCAGCCAATTCCTGAAAATCAGTCTCTCTCTTTATCTACCCTATCGGTTCTGTTTATTAGTCAGGCTCTGGAGACCCCTGACTTATACAGTGGCACCAAACTTGGTTACTAGGAAGGGACAGGCACTGGTTCAGCTGATTTGGTGGCAAAATCTGATTTGGGAGGTGATGGGCAGAGACGAGACGCAGCATCCTAAGGCTCCAAGAGTCTCGGACACAGTTCAGAAAGGGGTTGGCATCATGGAGCCCAGGATGAGGCAGCAGGGTCTCAACAGGAAGGCACGGTATGGTGACAGAGAACCGGGACGGAACGCCGTCCCCTAAGAGATGCTGGGAAGAAAACCAGGCAAGCAGCAGAGTCCTCTTCACTGTACTGCAGCTTCAGGGAGATCTGCAGTCCTACAAGGGACATATGGTTGTGGGACAGCACAACCAAACAGAGCTTAGGCATGGGCCAATGCACAGTTGTGTCCCGTACACTTGCCCAACCTGGGTCAGGAGAGGGAGGGAGTAGCTGAGACCTGTGATCTAGGGTCCTGGAGCCACCTAGAAGTCTTTCCTAAGGACAACGGCCCTGGGGCTTGGCAGGGAAGGAAACTCAGGGAGCCACATGGGAACTCAGTGCTACAAGATGATCTTGGGACTAGGAGAGGCTACTCCAACGTCCACTTCGTGTTGGGTCATCCTGGGGACTGGAACAATGTGAGCCTTCCTGGTGGGACCTGGGAGCCCAGAGCGAAGGCATTTCAGTGTCTCTTCCTCTGCAACCAGTCCCCCTCGCTAACTCTCTCCTGGCATAGCGACTCTATCTTCCCAATGCCCCCATGGTGTCTTACAAATGCATTTATTATGGCTCAAGGAAGACAAAGCAGGTAGGCCATAGCTCCCATGTTAACAATCCTACGTTGAATCTTGACCACACATTGAAATGAGACACTCATTTGGATAGGCCCCCAATTAGTAAGTAGCAGAGGTATTTCCAATCTCTTGTCAGATACGCCCAAAGGAACCAGCCTCTTTCTGTTTCTGTATTCAGACTTTGTCTCTGGTGGCCTTCCTATGGGCACTCAAGTAAAGGGCAGCTAGCTTGGCAGGTCTTCCTAGTCTTGCTAGGAGGAAGGCTGTGGTCTCTTGTGGTGCCTTTGACCTCCTGCCTCCCACTGTGCACCTCATGGCAAATTTGAGCAAAGCATTTCTGCAAGCCAGTGCAGAGACGTGATCCAGTGACTTATAACTACACCAAAGCCATGAGAACCAATTCACAGACAAGGTGGTGTCCTCAGGACAAGCCTAGGACTTGGAAGAGCTGTGCTGGATACATGCTTTGCAGGAGGTCAGAGAAGACTTCATCCATGGTCTTGATATTTGTAAAAATGTTATGTAAGGAAAGTAGGTCCCCAACTTCATCACTAAAGCAAAGCTCAAGTAGGAAATCCCAAGTTAGACAATAAAAGTCAACATTTTTATGTTATTTAAGAGACTACAGAGCGTTTTCATGCTCATAATTCTATACTATAAGCATTAGTGCTCTTTCCATAGCTAGGGCGTGATGAGTGATATACACATTTCGTTAATTTAGCATAAAACTGACCTTAGCCCTTGCTGCTAGGGAGAGAAAGAACCAAAACTGAATCAGCCTTAAAATTTTCCAAACCAACCTCTCTGGCTCCTACAACATGACACGCTTTCTTGGTGCTCTTCCCCAGAGCCGAAAAGGGACCAGAGCTCCCCAGAGTGGGCTCGTAGGAGCCTGGACAAAGCAGATGCAGGCTTGCAACTGAAGACTCACAGCAGAGTCTGCAGGCATGAGAAGGACAGAGGACCAGAAATCCATTACCACTGGAAGTGGCAGGGATGGATTCCACCAAGTGGGGGTCTCTGAAGCTTGAGGGTATTAAATAAGCATTGAAAGAAGACTGGCCAGGGGCTGTGGCTCACACCTGTAATCCCAACGCTTTGGGAGGCAGAGGCAGGTGGAATGCTTTGAGCTCAAGTGTTGGAGACCAGCCTGGGCAATATGGTGAAACCGCATCTCTACAAATACAAAAATTTGTCAGGTGAGGTGGCTTGTGCCTATGATCCCAGCTACTCGGGAGGCTGAGGCTGGAGAATCGCTTAAACCCAGGAGGCAGAGGCTGCAGTGAGCCGAGATCATGCCACAGCACTCCAGCCTGGACGACAGAGCAAGACTCCATCTGGAAAAAAAAATACTATGAGAGGAATTCTATCCACAGAAGACCTGAGTACAAAGCCTGTGTGATGGGAAGAGCAGGGGAGATTAAGTCACATTTCCACAACTCTGATGTGTCCAGCTTTTGGATAAATAGTAAGACCCCACATATATTATATCACAGACCCAAGGAGACTTGGCACATTGCGTCATTTAACCCTCACAATGAATCTAAGAAATTGGTGCCATTATTATTCCCATCCTACAGAGGAGCAGACTGAAGTTTAGAGACATCAAAGAACTTATCCATTGTCAGGTAGGATAACCCTTACCTCTGTTTGGAGGGCAGTATTAGGACAACATGATTGGAGTCGCATGATACGATTAATGTCTGCTGCATAATCAGGACTCACATCACCCTGATTGCTCCTATCTTCCTGACGATCTCTTAAAGAACTAAACGTATTTCCAAAGACACACAGCTAAGCTATGGTGGAGCTGGGATTTGAAGGCAGTCATGCCTCTAACCATGACACTGTTCTATGTCCATTTAGCAGAATCTTTCAGAAAAAAAAAAAAAGAACTGCTGCTAACATGCTCCTAAGACCACCCAAGGAGCTGTTGAGTCCTGCCCTTCCCCCACTGCCCTGCCTCTGTCTCCTCCCATGCCAGGAGAAGGTGGAAGACCAGAGTGACTGATCAGATGGCGGCAGCACCCACCTGTGACCCAGCAATCAGAACCCAGTCCCACCACTGCTGCAGGCTGAGCCTGAGCAAAGCAGTCACCATCCTACGCCACAGTGAGAACGGCTTCCTGCCTACTTCCTCCAGCTTTATCTTACCTAAATCTCCCTAAACTCTGCACCTCAAGACACATCACCCTTCTGATTGGGACTCTGCTGTAGTTAGCTACCATCCGCCCTCTTACTGCTTCTTTCTGGTTTTTCTGATCCAAGTCTCTCTGTGTGGACCCTCTGTCCTGGCTGAACAGCATTTGTAGGATCCCTATGCTTGCTCAACATCCCACAGCCCCTCTTATTCCGCTGAGCTCGGCTCTTCCTCCCTCCCTCCTGGCCAGCCCCACCTCATGGCTGCTTCCTCCGCATTCTCTCCCCAGGTAGACTGATTGGGTTTCCATTGTATCTTATAAATACATTGTTATGGTTCTTTTCTTATTTTCTATTACTTTTCACCATATTTCCCTTGTTGAGATTAGAAACTAAGTTTATTCCTTTAACGAATATTTACAGCACACATGATCATGACAGTGAGTGTACTAGTCTGTTCTCTCATTGCTATAAAGAACCACCTGAGACTGGGTAATTTATAAACAAAAGAGGTTTAATTGGCTCACAGTTCTTCAGGCTGTACAGGAAGCACGGCTGGGGAAGCCTCAAGAAACTTAAAATCATGGCAGGAGGCAAAGAGGAAGCTTACGTATCGGGAGCAGAAGAACGAGAGAGACAAGGGGGAGGTGCTACACACTTTCAAACAACCAGATCTTGTGAGAACTCTGTCACGAGAACAGCAAAGGGGATGGTGTTAAACCATTAGAAAACATGGCCCATGATCCAGTCACCTCCCACCAGGCCCCACCTCTGACACTGGGAATTACAATTCAATATGAGATTTGGGTGGGGATAGAGAGCCATGCCCTATCAGTGGGGGTCACTTTGCCCCTCCTCACAGAGTTTACATTCTATGGCAGCAATCCCCAACCTTTTTGGCACCAGGGACTGGTTTCATGGAAGACAATTTTTCCATGGACCTGATAGAGAAGGGGTTGATGGTTTGGGGATGAAAGTGTTCCACCTCAGATCATCAGGCATTAGATTCTCATAAGAAGTGTGCAGCCTAGATGCTTTGCATGTGCAGTTCACAACAGGGTTCACGCGTCTATAAGAATCTAAAGCTGTGGCTGATCTGACAGGAGGCAGAGCTCAGGAGGTAATGCTTGCTCACCTGCCGCTCACCTCCTGCTGCATGGCCTGGTTCCTAACAGGCCATGGACCCATATGGGTCTGCAGCCTAAGGGTTGGGGATCCCTGCTCTACCGTACACAGGGCCTAGGGTCTGGGGAGAAAAAAACTTATAAATTAGCAAATAATATATAACATCTGATGAGGTAAAGAACTAGGAAGAAAATAAAAGAGGAACAGAGACTATAGAACGTGGAGTAGCTTAGGATGGATATTTTATATAGTGCATAAAATATATTATGGTAGTTAAATAATGCCCCCCCAAGATGTCTCTGTCCTAATCTTCCGAACCTGTGAATATGTGAAGTTACATGGTAAAAGGGATTTTGCAGATGTGATTAAATTAACGATTTTGAGATGAGGAGATATCCTAGAGCTGCTTAGATGGGCCCCGTATAATTATAAGGCTCCTCATAAGGAGGCAGGAAGAGAAATGATGATGGAGGCAGGAGGCTGGAGTGACGCAGGGAAGGGACCACAAGTCCAGAATGCAGGTGGCCTCTAGAAGCCGAAAGGGTAAGGAAGTGGCATCTCCCCTGAAGCCTCCCGAGGAAACCAGCCCTGCTGACATCTTAATTTTAGATCATGACATCCAGAACTGGAATGTAGTAATTCGGTGCGCTTTTAATCCACTAAGTTTGTGGGACGTTGTTACAGGAGCAAGAAGACACTAACAGAGGCTGGTGCGGGAAGATCAGGGGCTGATCAGGGAAGATCACTAATCGGGGGACACTGGCATAGAGACCTGAGGAAAATGAGGAAACGGGCTATGCATACATCTGCGGGAAAAGCATTCCAAGCAGCGAAGAGCAAATGCAAAGGCCACGAGGTGGGAGCCTGCTCAGCAAGGCCAAGGAGTACCAGTAAGCCGGCGTGGCTGACATGGAATGGAACGAACAAGGACAGGAGCCACGTCTGGAAGGTAGCATGGCCTTGATGGCCATTGTAAAGACTTTGGATCTGACTCCGAAGGAGACAGAAATTCACCAAAAGGATTTGAGCAAAGGAGACACAAGATGAATATTTTTAAGGTTTATTTTGGCCACTGAACTGAGAATAAATTGCAGAGGACAAGGGCAGAAACTGGAAGAACAGTCTGGAAGACTCGGCAGCACCCTGGGCAAGAGACAATAATGGCTTCTAGTAGGCAGTGAGATGTGGTCAGATTCTGAATATATTTTGAAGGTAGAACCAAGAGGATTTACTGATAGATTGGAGGGAGAGTGGCTGAGAAAACATCCAAGTCAAAGACCATTCTAAGGTCTGTGGCTCAAATGAGTAGAGGATGGAACTGCCGTTTTGTAAAATGGGAAAGACTGAAAGGAGATTGTGGTGTGGTGGTGTGGGGAGGGTGGGCTGGAGATCAGAAGTTCAACTTCGGATATGTAAATGTGAGACGTCAATTAGATATTCAAGCGAACAACTGAGTAGTAGCTGGTACTCAGGGACGGAAGTCTAGGTTAGAGATATAAATCTGACGGTCAGCATATAATGTTATTTTTAAACCATGATTCTGGATGAGATTGCTAGGGAGTAAGTGTAGACAGAAAGAAAAACAAAACCATCTGAGGACTAGGCTTAGGGGCTCTCCAACAAGTGAGATGAGGAGGAAGCTGTCAAAGAATAGCCAGTAGGTGGCAGAAGGAAGGAAGTGGTTTCCGGAAGCAAACTGAAGATACTGTTTCTTCATAACTTTATATTGAAGGTTAGAAAGAGGTGGAGCTGGAAGTTAAGATTAAATAGGCTGACCCCAGAGGCCATGTTCTTTACCATGAGATATATGCGTGCAGTGAAAGAATAAGTAAGCCAGTGAACGAATGAACGAATGAATGAATGGCTCTGACCAGATGTTAGGTTCCTTCACAGAATTTTTTCTCTCCAATCTCTCAACTCTTGCACCTGCCATCTTTTTTCCTTATTTATTTATTTTAAAGTTTTTGTAGAGATGGTGTCTCACTATGTTGCCCAGGCTAGTCTCAAGTGATCCTCCCACCTTGGCCTCCCAAAGTGCTAGGATTACAGGTGTGAACCACCACATCCAGCGTCTTTTCCTTCTTAACTGCTTACAATTCATCTTGTTCATAAAGAGTCTCAGCCTGACTCATTCCATCCATGTCCTCAACCCCTCAGTAAACATGGCCTAGAGGAAAGATCTCTGGCTTGGTCTGGTCATTGCTTGAGACTCAGCTCAGCCAACATTTGTTACTGAGACCTTGAATGAGTTCCTTCCAGTGCTACAGATTTGTGGCTGACACACCCAACTCTTCATGATTTCTGAAGACTTACTCATGAACCCAGTGCTCCTGTGTAAAGAAATACAATTTACAAGAAAATGAAATGATTTTTTTACAAACACAACATTTTTACCAAGGTCAAAATTCAATGAAGATGCTCTTACTTCCCATTATACATCATTTTTATTGATTCACTATTTAAATGAATCTTAACAAAAATGAAATATGTTCAAACATATTTTCAACCCACTGACCACCAGCTGCTATCGGCCACACAAATACTATCCTTGCTTTTAAAGTCATAAACGGGATGAGGTAGACCACTTTGGTGGTTCACAGGCAGGCTGAGCCGTCAGTAAATGAATCTGAGCACAGAGTGTCTGAAGAAAAATATGCATCTCCTTTCTTTGTGGTATGTATTTTAATTTGAGTTCCAATAAAACTATACATCCTCCACGGTGATGATAACTTCGGGATCTTCTGGTACTGTGATTGAAGCCCAGTGGGTGCTCTAGGTACAAGACTCTGGCCTGAAACAATGCATTTTTGTGATGACAGCAGGGGGAGCCCCTTCTCTCCAGCGTTTCAAAGAGATTTGCTATTATTCTGTTTAACATAATAACTGAAAGGCTCTATTTTGGGTGGTAGGCACTCACAGTGCCCGAACACCTAATGATGCCCCGTATGACAGCACTTTCTTATGGCTGGTTGATAAATGAAAAACCAGAAACCTGTCATAGAGATTGCCTAATTTGATTTTTTAGCTCCATCTGAGGTTAGTACATCATTCATATACATATACATATAACATATTATATATAATAAAAATACATAAAATATATATTAAACAATATTATATATAAAATATATAATATATTCTATAATTATATATTTAATGTATAATAAAATACATAATATATAAATATATATATATACACACACACATATATATATTTTTTAATACAGAGTCTCGCTTTGTCGCCCAGGATGGAGTGAAGTGTGGTGACCTTGGCTCACTGCAACCTCCGCCTCCCAAGCTCAAGCGATTCTCCTGCCTCAGCCTCCAAGTAGCTGGGATTATAGGCATGCACCACTACGCCCAGCTAATTTTTGTGTTTTTAGTAGAGACGGGGTTTCATCACGTTGGCCAGGCTAGTCTCAAATTCCTATCCTCAGGTGATCCACCCACCACGGTCTCCCAAAGTGCTGGGATTACAGGCGCGAGCCACTGTCTGGCCTATATTTTTTTAATAATTGCAAAACAGACACAAAAGTTAATTGAATTACCTGAGATGACCACACAAGGCCCAAGCACATCTGGAGATTTCCTGACCTTTATTCCAGTGGTTTCGTCTGGGGGCAGAACCAGACAGTTCTGAGGTGTTTTCAGAAAAACTTGAATTTGCATCTCTCAGTATAGTTCTCTCTCAAAGGTCTTTGTCAGGAGCAGAGCCACTGAAATTGCATTGCTGCTGTGTCAAGACAGCCACAGAAAAGAGCAAGAATAATTTCCTAGGAATTGCATTTCAACCCGGAAAAGCTTACAGATTGTGCAGTAAAATATATAAAGAGTAGGCTGTATTGCAAGCTTCTAAAATGGTTTTTGTGCCTATTATCCAGAAAGAAAAACATGTTGGTGAAGGAAGAAATCTTTGGGTAGGATTGTGTCTAGGAATTCAAAAGCCTGGAGCAGCCGGGCGCGGTGGCTCACACCTGTAATCCCAGCACTTTGGGAGGCCGAGGCGGGTGGATCACGAGGTCAAGAGATCGAGACCATCCTGGTCAACACGGTGAAACCCCGTCTCTACTAAAAATACAAAAAATTAGCTGGGCATGGTGGCGCATGCCTGTAATCCCAGCTACTCAGGAGGCTGAGGCAGGAGAATTGCCTGAACCCGGGAGGCGGAGGTTGCGGTGAGCCGAGATCGTGCCATTGCACTCCAGCCTGGGTAACAAGAGCGAAACTCCTTCCCCCCGCCAAAAAAAAAAAAAAAAAAAAAGCCTGGAGCAGGTCTTTATTTTTTTTAGCCTTCTATCCATCCACCCATTCATTCACTTTTAAACAATGACTAAAACTATTATACAATACTTAATCCACAATCAAGTTGCTACTTCTGGTAGTCAGCACCCTGCCCCACCCCCAACTCCAAGGCTGGCGATGGAGAAATATTATAATGTCAGTTTTTAAAGTGACAGGGGTCATTCTGTTCATTTTTTGAGATAATGCTGCAGAGTACTAAAGGGAATAATTAATTAAAAAATTAGCAGTTAACTAATTGGGTAGAATCTCAGGTGCACAACAACGCTATGATAAAAACTTTTTTTTCAAATTTAAATAAGTTTCTTGGTGGAAAGCAAACTCCTTTTCAGGCAGTCCACTGTTACGGTACTTTGGGTAGTTCTCATAGGGGCATATCCTGAGGTTTGCTTAATAACTACATTTTTATTAGCATGCACCATCCATTAGTGCTAACACAGATGCTTCAACATGCGTGTTTACTTCACCAGCACGGAACATTTGGCTTATTATAGCTGCAGCCTTAAAAAAAAAAAAAAGGCAGCATCATGATTTCCAAAAAGGGAGTGACATCTGATTTGGGGCAGCTCTTGTCATGCGCCATCTCCAACTTAGAAAATCCACCCAGTACAGCCCGGACCGCGTCAGGGACCCTCGCAGGCGGCAGCCAAGGCTGCTGCTGACGCGCGTTTGATCTTTTCTGGGCCACCGAGGGCTCGCCACACCCCTGCGCTGGCGCGCACGTTCCTCGCTCGGCCTCGCCCAGCAGGAGCCAGACCTTTTACTTTATTTGGTTCACCACGAGGTCCCCGCTCCAGAGAGCGCGCCGGCTGTGGCGCACGCGGGCCCTCGCGCGCACTCGCACATTCCTCCCCGGGAACGCGGGCGGGGGGCGCGGGGAGGCGGCCGGGCCAGGGTCGCGGTCCCTCTAATTATAGCCCGGCAGCTGGCACGCGGGCTCGGCTAGGCGCTCGGGGCCAGAACTAGGCGGCGGGGCGGGGCGGGGCGCGCGGGGCCGTTTCCCGTTTCCGGGCCCGCGCCCCGCCCCGTCCCGCCCGGGGTCGCGCGGCTCCACGTGCACTGGGCAGCGGAGACTGAGCTGTTCCAGCCCGGGAAAAGTTCTAGAATAAAGGCGCGGCGCGAGTCAGGGGGCCGCCTCGGAAACCGCAGCAAGGGCTCCTCCTCGGTTCCTCGTGGGCTCCAGGCGGCAGGAGAGTGGGGGAGCCTCCTCCCCTTCCTTCCCCTGGAGTAAACAGGGCTTGGTAGGGCTAGAGGCTTACTTTCTTTTTAAAAAATGACATTCTGAGCAACATAAAAAGTGAAAAAATAAATTAAAAAAAAAAAAAAGCTGCAGTTTGCCCATTCTGACCAGCCTGGTTGTTCCAACTGGCCTCTTGATTTGTATAAAGATAATGGGGTCCAGCGGCCCCTTTGATGCATGAGTTGCACGCTGGGCATAATGAACTTATTGTGCGAAAGCACTCTGGACTTCGGACTGTGTTCCTATGTCAGAATCCGACTGTGGTACGTAAGATAAACTGGAAGGAAACAAACCCGTGGTTAACTCTTGTCAATACCTGCCTTTAACTAAGCAAAGTGACATTTCCTACCTGTGGCTTTGACTTTAAGCTGCCCAAAAGATAGGAGCTAGCCTCTCAGCTGTTCAAAGCCTAGAATGAGATGCCTACTTAGTAGGTGTTAAATAATAACAGCAACAACCCATATGGTGCTTATTAGAATAGTATTCCAAAACTTCTCTAATGACTGTGACCCTCCTGTGAAATTCTGATTTCAATTGTATATGGGGTACAATAAATCTTTATCTTTTATCACCAGAAAAGCTAATTGAATTGCTGTTTGCAGGCAGAAATAACAAAATGGGGGTAATGGACTCTTAGCCTGGGCTACAGCTCACAAAACAGCCTTTTTCAGCTTTGCAGCTCACACATACAGTCGGCTCAGGCTCAGGAAAACACAGACGGCCCAAGCCAAGCCTGTGCCAAAGAAATGCTGATTTAGTCTGACCCAGACAATCTACTCCTGCATGTCACTTCTCTGCAGAACTCTTATTAGTATGGCAAATACTTTAAAAATCATACAGCTAAAGAAGGCAAAACCTCAGTAATTTGAGGTTCACTTTTAATAAACTCTTTCCGTGCATTAAAATAAATTGAGCCCCTTAGCTCTGGTGAAATGTTGTTTCTGGGGTTTTAACGCCCCCACAGACATAAATAGCCACATACACAATTCAAAATACTGTATTTGAACTGGTATGGGAAAGATGTTTTCGATAATACTGCAGAGGAATTTGCAGTGAGTTAAATATTTATCTGCTAAAGTTGCTGAATGTCTCAGTAACAAAACCTAACTCATTTTTTGTGCGTGATGGACATCCGAATGCTAACCAGTGATGATATACTTAGAAATACTAATTGCTAAGTAAAAGTGTTAACTGATGTGATCTACAGATTATGTAACATAGTTCATTTCCCCCAAAATGTAAAACTATATTTAGAAATATTCAAATGTGACATTATTACCCTATACAGGATGTCTTATCTCAGCATCAAGGGCGTCTGCAGAGCCGCTGGAGGAGGCTCTTTAGATTACGCAATCTAACTTCTGAAAGCCCATTCACAGGATGAGAGCAACCGCTGTGTTGAAGCTCTCAATTTCAACTAGGAATCCTGTTGTCTAGTCTCTAGACTTATCTGACCTAGGCAGAAATAATCTCCTAGTGGCTTTGCATGCTGATTTTGTGATGTTTTACTTGTGCTAAAGATTTATTATTCCATGTTTTGAGTTAGCATGAGGTATAGTGCCATTCTATATGTTTTTCAAATAAATGTTTGTCTTACAGAAGAAATTGTTTATACCATTCTAATAGGGTTGTTTAGTAAGAAAATTTACTCAGTTGTTTTTTGGATTCAAAATAACAGCTTTTAAAGACACAATGTCTAAATGATTCTAAATAATAATCTAAGGTATACTGTTTGCCCTAAAATACCTTTTCTGTGGGTTGTATGGATTTTTTATGTTGTATCAGGCAGATGTGCACAATTTTCTGATAAAAACCAGTGTAAATACAGACTCTGTATTCTAAAATCTTTTAGAGAGAATCTACACTTCAACAAATCAAAGGAGAGCTGTTTCAAATCAAGCATTTTAGGTTAAGTTGTATTGACATGGGGAGGGAGCAGATGACATTCTAATGAGTTAAAACAATTTTCACTGTTAAATTAGGTATAAATTAATTTGTTAATAACTAGGGGTAGTGTGGATATCCCTGACAAATTATGGATTTATCTGAGGATTAATGGAGGAATCCACAGATAATCCATAAATCTACTCATTTTCCATCTTCTGACCTCTTAATTTATAAATTGTCTATTTGTGTGCCTTTTAAGTTACAGCGAGGGGTTCAGACATACTGAGGAAAATGCAGGCTGTCAACAGAAACAGCAACAAGGGATCTAGATAGTTTGTAATCTGGAAAGTCACACCCGTAATTTTTACTTGATTGTAGTACTATTGTTGTCAGAGGCCTAACCAGTGGCATTGAAGGAGTTAAAACATCCTCCGCCCCCTCCCCCCCCATTTCTAGAACTCCAGATGAGAAATTGGGTAAATATGTATTCCATTCATTGGTGCATCTGACCTTGGTCTGTGACAGAGGAAAGGCGTGTCTTCTCATGCTGTTCCCTATGAACAAAAGGCAAGCAAATGAGGGTGACTCAGGACTTCTCGTGGCCTACACACAACTGAACATTTTTCTGAATGATTCCACGTATACACTTAGGAATCAGGAAGAGAAACATTTTACTCTTCACTAACCAAATAAAACCATCTATAAATCATATGCAAAATAATTTTCAGTAGAGGGGGACTTAAAAGTCTAGGAATTAAAAAAGGATTTCCATAGTTTCCTTTTAACTCTCCCCAACTCCCCCTTTGGGGAATAAACAAAGACATCTGCCACATTAAGAGTCTGGTTTGTTTTCTTAACTGAAAACTAAATGCAGGCATTAAAGCCTATCTTTGGGAAGAGGTTTGAAATTTTGAAAATGTCTTTTCAAGCTGCATGATTTTAAATTTCATTAAAAATAAAATGTAGCATTGTTATGTTAGAAAAAACTGATTAGTAGTTCAGCCTATTTCTTTTAACCTAAATATTAAATGAAAAATTGTTTATTATACTCCATAACTTGCTAAGAATATGGTTTCTTGAAAATGGCCTTAAATGTACTACTAATAATGAAAAACTATGAAAACATACAGTGATGGGCCCGTCCTAGTTACTGGACCACACCTAGTGTAAATATATTCAAGTACACGTTCACTGTTGCTGTTTAATTCAAAACATACAGTAACTCTGTATATCCTAGCCTCAAACTCTTTATAAGTTTCACAACTTCCTTTCACAGGAAAGTCTGCCAAGCCATTAATCAATAAAGAGAGTAAAAGCTGCATCTAGGAAATGTCTTCCGATATGACAGTAGATAGTAAAATGTGTCTCGGTGCTTTCTACCCATCATCTCTATACACACTTAGATTTCAGGACAGCAGTAAAGCTCATACATGGCTTTGGCTTTCACTTCATTTCTAAGCTTTCTAAAGTGTAGCGCTTTTTGTTTTTTTTAATCCCTTCTGTCTTTAATGCATTTCCTGTGACCCAATGTAGCTGTTTTATTCCAAAGCCTTCCAAAGATCAGCTCCAGGTCTTGACAGTCTTTTCAGTGTCCTCACTATCTTCTCCTTCCAAACTACTATTGCAGAATGGCTGGCTCTACTGCTAGTTGAAAAATAAACAACTGCTTTCTAGTTGTACTTGGTTCAGCTCTTTTATGTGTATCCCCTATCCAGTTGCCCTTTCCCCAGTCCCTGGCACTTCTTTTTCATACCATCAGTTGCCTTTTTGTTTCATGTCTTTTATCTCCTGAAGTTCAGGCAAACCCCAACCCCAAACCCACACATCCTTTAGTCACATTGCCATTAGTGATTAAAACAATAGCCATTCTAAGCTTGCTTTAGAAAAATTAAAAAAGGCCTCAGAAAATGTTCAGTGCTCCCAATTTTATTTTTATTTAATGCTAAAAGTTAAAGAAAAAAAGGTACTGTAAATCTGACAAATGACAGAATTCAGGTGATATTTCCATAGCGTGATTTTAAAATATAATAACGTTATCTGAGATTACACTCACTTCAGTTGACATGAGTTTCATCATATATAGAAAAAGTATCACCTTCAACTTAAAAAAAAGTAAAGGTTAAAAGGTGGCACACTTTTAAAATACTTGGTGGCCAAGGAAAGGTATATAGTAAAAGTTGTAAACCATGTGTATGTTCTCATAACTTTAAATGTGAGGCCACATGAAAGACAGTACATCTGTTAAATTCTATAAATTGTTAAAGCAAAAAAGGGAAAGCTTCAACACCCCATCCCCTAATATTTTAAGTATTAAAAGCACAGATGAAATATTAGGATTTGAAATCTGATACTGCCCATGTACAGTAAGTAGCTTTCTGACATTTTTATCCAGCTGTGGAGAATCTCTGCACTGTCATCAGGTACAACAAAAGATCAAACCCATGTCCCAGTGTTAACTTTTTAACTTAAAAGAATGCCAGAAAACCCAAATCAACACTTTCCAGCCACGAGCCTTCCACAAAGGCCACCCAAGGGCCGGTGAGACTCATGCATATCTTGTTTTTTAATCTTAGTAACCACAATACACAGCTCTTTAAAGCTGTTCATATTCTTCTCCCATTCAACACCAGTACAGAGAAACCACAGGATGCCCTTTCCACAGCTGGATAGACTTATCCACAACAGCAGGATGGTTCTATATTAATCTTTTTGGAACGCTTATCTGTATTGAGATTGCAAAACATACAGATAGCTACCACAAATTAGGTCAAATGACTGATCAAGTTGTAACATCTATGAGGTCAAATTCCAGTTATAATGAAGTGCCTAGATACACATTTATACAACAGACCGTAATAGCTGAATTCTTTACAAATGTCTTTATGGGCATGTAAAATAGACTCTGCATTTCTGCATGTGTGCATTCACGTAAGAGACCAGTCTGAACTGAGTCATATATACTCCAATTTGAAAAAAAAAGTGTAACAACAAACTGGTTAATCATGCAAGTCTGTTTGTAATATAACAATGACTGGCAACATGAATTCTCGCACGGTAGTAATAATAGGTGCACTCATTAAAAACACTACGAAAAAATACTGTATTTGGTGCAGTATCTGATTTTCAAGTGTTAGTAACTTGACCATTAAAAAATATTTTGAACAATTTAAAAAGAAAAACACGTAAATAAAAAAGAACCCAAAGTTGGTAAAAATCTGTGTTTGCAAATGAAAACAGAAGCGAGGCTGTGAACCATACACATAAACTGTAGACCTTGAAGCCATGATTCAGCCTAATTATAAGGCCAAGTTACAAACACCTGAACATAAGGATTTAAAATAGTGTTCCTGTCAACGTTAAATCGTAACAGCACAAAAGAAAAACCAGTATCACTGTGAGACAACTATTTCTAATAACTGATGATTTATTGGTTTTTAAAAAATTATTTTACTGATGCAAAATAGTGATCAAAAGAAATTAGTTTACAAAAAGACTTCTAAAAATATTTTGAGAGGTGGGGCCTATTATATAAAACCCTTAATTTCTTGAATTTCCACTAGTTTATCATTTTTTTTTTCCAGAACAGTATTATTCACTTGGTATTTCAAACACATGTAAGAAGGAAATTACAGGTTTCCTCCACCCACATTTGGGCTGTCACTGATATGCCCAAGGGCAGTCCTGGCAGCACCACGCGGCCGTTACTGTCATTGTACCATACTGTATTCAGCACTCACTAGAAATAGGGTATAGGTGATAGTATCAACAGCAATAGCACTACAGGTAAATGATAAACAAAACAGAAACAAAACCAATCCCACAATCTCCAAGTTCACCTGGACTTTAACTTCTCTTGCAACTCTTTCAAAATAAAGGACAACAGCAACAACAAACAGACCTCTAGGGTGTTTAAAAAGATGAAGTGGCGCTGCAGAGTCGGGCTCTGCTCAAAGATGGCAGTGCCATCTTGTACACACCACCATCCATTATAACCGCCTTCCATCACTGGAATTGTGTTTATGTAACCAACTAGCATGCAGCATTGTAATCTTACAACCGATCACGTGGACAGTGAACAGCGGTCAACTTTGTCTTAAAAACAAACAAAAAAAAAACCCCAAAAGACCACACAATCCTGGAAATTTCCCAGCAGCACTCTCAGTCATCAGTATCTCAGGAACCCAACTTCTAAGAACAAAATAGAGATTCAAAATCTACTTTCCTACTCCTCTGAGGACCATGTTTCAGGGTAAACTGGTGGTGGTTCCCAGTGGCATGCCCACTTGACTGCATGCCTGCTCACTCATTTCTTTTCCTTCTCCACCACTTGGCCTCCGGCCTGAGAAAGGGGCCAGCAATAAGGAATGACAGACAGTAAGGCAATCTTACAATGTCAGAAAATGTATTTGGCTTTTTTTTCTTTTTAAAATAAGTGCATACAAATACAGCTAGAAGCATTTCTGATTTGCCAAGTGCTCTAAAAAAGCAGCGCAAGTCACAGCCTACATAGAAGTCACAGCCTACATAGAACGGTAACTGTCACCAGGATAATAAAGCACAAAGATATGCTAATAACGTTAACAAAAGAAAAAAAATGCCTTTATAAGTACATACCTTTTGTCGTCAAAAAAAAAAATATAGAAACACAATGTATTCAAAAAAATCAAAATTATACAGCCATGTTTATGAAGTCTACATTTCCCTTGTCTTGGATATATATATATAGAGATATATATACAATTCAAGCAGTTTTAATTAAGGGTAATCATTGGGTTTTTCTGAAACCGGAAACTCACGAGTCTCTCTCTTTTTTCACTTTCACATCTCCAGCAAGGATGGTTGCAATTTCCCCTTGCATAAAGGCCCAGGGGACATTGGAGCCCACAAGAGGGCATTTTTCCCCACTCGGACAATAGACCTCTCCACTAGCTCCCTGCTGTTTGATGCTTTGTCTGGAGCAAGGGAAGCAGAACTTGTGCGAAGGGACAGACGGGCACTGCACAAAATGGGTGTCCTCCAGCCGCTCGTGGCAGAGGGTGCAGCACAGGGGGGCACTGGCTGCCAGAGAGGAGTCCGGGAGGCTGGCAGGGTGCACTGGCTCCAGTCCTCCTGCGTTGCCTGCTCCCTGGCCCCCTACCTCTCTGGGGCCCAGCCTTCTTTGGTTCATAGAGGACGGAGAGGGCGGACTGTTGCTATTCCTCCTGGTAGTGGAGTGAACCTGGTTGGCATCTTTTGAGGCATGACTGCCCCCTGCATTGTCTGCTACTAAGATCAGGGCTGCCATGGGGGACTGGCCATTCTGGGCCGCTTCAGGCGGTGTGGTCCGGTTGGAATGAGGTGAGGCAGTGGGT
The DNA here is from genome assembly GCF_009761245.1 of Sapajus apella. Classification (NCBI taxonomy): domain Eukaryota; kingdom Metazoa; phylum Chordata; class Mammalia; order Primates; family Cebidae; genus Sapajus; species Sapajus apella. The sequence goes on along the minus strand of NW_022436989.1, from coordinate 12,963,084 downwards.
GGCGGCGGAGACACAAAAGAGGATGTAGGAGTCATGGGGATCTTGAGCCCTTCTGTGGATGTGGACAGCCATGGCTGGGCCTCTCCATTGATCTTAGGAGGCCCGACTTCACCTTCTGGTTCTGGAGAGGGCTTCCTTTTCCTTGCTGTTCTTGCAACTGGAAACACAAAGAAAGAAAAGAAAAAGGAAACATAAACGACAGTGCACTGAAAAGAATCCCTCTTCCTAACCCGACACAAAACTCGTTTCAGAATTCCTCCTCTCTAAAAGCACGGAGAAAAGACTCATTCGAGTTTCAAGTGCACATGCAACTTAAAACCTTTAGATGTATGGGGTTGTGAGGCAGCAGACTGATTTAGTAAAACAGCGCCAGTGAAAATGGCATACTTGTAACTGCCTTTTTACACATGCACAAGAGTACCCTAGGATTGCACCGGGCATGTGACTACTAATGTCCCCCAATAGGTTAAAAGGTGACTGGTGCCCACATGCTTCCATCCAAGAATGTGCTGGGAAAGGAAAACCCCGTGTCAGAGCCTATCAGCCCAGTCTGACTCATCTCTGTTATGCTGCTTCAGCACATGAACACGTTGCCACTAAGCGCTGGTTCCGCCTCAGGCAAATCAGGAAGTGGGGTGTTTTGTTGTTTCTGGGCTGGGGCAAAATGGTGACTCGAAAAAACCACCCCTCCTCTGCTCTCCGTCCCCTTTTCTCCCCTAGAGCCCCTCACTCCACAGCCGCCCCTACCTGCTTTAGACCCGTTGGCCCCGTTGGCCTCGAAACCCAACAACCTGCCTGCAGTCAGGGCCGGCTCCTTCTTAAACTTGCTCTCGAAGGGCCCCGAGTGGCCGTGCTGGTGCAGCGCCAGCAGCGTGTCGCGCACGGTCTTGGGCCTGTTGACCCAGTCCTGCTCTCCGGACCCGCGGCTCTTGCCCGCACCTTCAGCGCTCAGCTCGGCAGCCCCGGCCGCGGTGGACAGGCTATCGGCCGGGCCCCGATGGGCCGGCGGCGGCGGTTGCTTCTCTTTGGCTGCCGCCTCGCGCTGCTCGTGCTCCACTGCCGCGCTGCTGGACACCGAGGCCGGCCGCTTGTGGGCGCCCAGGTCGGCGGGCTGTGCAGAGCCCAGGCCGGCGGCCGCGGCTCCGGACACCGCGGCCAAGGAGGCGGCAGCGCGGCCGCCGAGGCCGAGCGCGGTGGGCAGCGGCGTGGCCGAGCCGTTCATAAGCGGCACCAGGGTGGGCGGCACCGCGTGGCCACGCCGCGGGTTCGGGCTCTGGCGATTCAGCTCGGGCGGCTCCTCCAGCTTGGAGAAGCCATTGGGCACCAGGATGCCGTTCACGGGCGGCGGCTGCGGCGTCGGCGGCTGGGCCAGGCTCGCTGCCGGACGGCTGCCGCCAAAGTCGGAAGCAAGGCGCGGGGGCCGCTCGGCCGCGGCCGCCAGGGGGTAGCGCTCCAGGGCCTGCGGCGCGCGCGGGGCCGCCTCGGGGCCGCCGTGGCCGAGCTGCTGCTGCTGCTGCTGCATGAGGATATCCTTGGCCGAGAGTGGCGGCGGCTTGGCGGCAGCCGGGGCCGCGGTGCCGGGCGGGGAGCGACCCTCCGGGAAGCAGCCGTGCGCCCGCTTGAGCTGCCGCGCCGTCTCGATGACGAACTCGACGCGGTCGGCGCCTTCGTAGTTGACGCAGCCGCGGCACACGGGTTCGGTGAAGTCCCAGATCATGGCCCAGGGCATGCGGGGCAGGTCACACAGGTAGCACGACTGCCGCCGGGACGCGGCCGCCACCGCCACCGCCGCGGCCATGTCCGAGGAGCCCGCCGCGCCGGAGAAGGTGGAGGAGGAGGAGGGGGCGCCGCCGCCGCCCCCCACAGGCACCACGCGCGCCCTCCTCCCCCCCCAACCCCGCGTCTCCCCCACCAGCGGCGGCGGCGGCGGCCGCAAAGGCGGCGGCGGCGGCAAAGCCCGCGAAGGCTCGGCGCCCGCGCAGCGCCCCCGGTGCACGAGGGGCGGCGGGCGCGGGGCGAGAGGCTGCAGCCGCGGCAGCAGGTCCCCCCGGGCGGCGCGGGCACGGGCGGGCGGAGCGGGGCGGCGGGGCGGCGGGCGAGGCGGCTGGGGCTCGGCCGGGGCCGCGGCGGGCCTCCAGACCGGGGCGAAGACGGGCCGCGCGGGCGTGGGGGAGCGCAGCAGGTCGCGG
>NW_022436989.1:12941764-12960495 GCF_009761245.1 Sapajus apella | reverse complement strand
GCGGCGGCCGGCACGGAGTGCGGGGCGGGGGGCGGGGAGGCCGGGGGGGCGGGGGGCGGGGGGCGGCCGCCGGGGCAGGCTCAGCCCGAGCGGCGGGGCATGCCGCGCCGGGGCGGCGGCGGCGGCCGGGCGGCGTGGAGCTCGGGCGCGGCGCGGGCCCCGGGTCGCTCCGCCGCTCTCTCACAGCTCCTGGCGTCGCCGCTCTCCAGCGCCAGCGTCAGCGGCCAGCCCGCCTCAGCTCCGCCGCTGCCACCGTCGCTGCTGCTGCTGGCGCCGCGGCCGCTCCACTTCTACAGACTTGATTCTTCGACAGTCTCGCACCGCGCCTGCGCGGGCCCCCTCCCCTCGTGCGCGCGCCCGCCCTCCCGCGCGCGCGTGCTCCCCCTCCTCCCGCGCGCCCAAGGAGCGCTGCCGAGAGAGCCGGACGCCGCAGCGCCGGTGTTCCCTGCGGAACACCATGCAAAGTGGTCCTGCGCTTTTCCTCCACTTTCCCTCACTTCGCGCCCCACCCGGCTGTCTCGACCACCCTCAGGATGTTTTCCCCTGGTGTGCCTCTGCGCCAAACCGTGCTAAAACTCATTTTTTAATTATTTTTTATGCAAGGCCACTTGGTCACTTGGTTTTCGTCAGTCTCCGAGAAGGGGTATTTTAAGTCTAGCCGGTGGTTCACAGTCCCGGTTACTTAGGAGTTAGACTTGAAAGCTCAATGTCGGACGCATGAGCATGAAATCCGTCACTGATGCTTTGCATTTGTCTTGGGAAGGGCACACGCGCCGCCTGTCCCTTTTAGTAACTGGGGAAGAGTCTGACGTTCCCAAGCCCAGCACCGCGTGCACACGCCGCCAGCTGGCTCGCGCGTTTTCCACGGAACCCTCTGGAACGGAGAGAGCGCGGTTCTGATTAGCCGCTCGAGAACACCAAGTGATGCTCTTAACCACTCCAGCCGCCCTGTTCAGCGGGGTCCTCGCCGCGCCAGCCGGCCCGGCCGCCTTATGTAGGTCCGCGCCGTGGACGCGTGACGTGGGCGCGGGACCGCGGACGGCCGCCGCTGCGAGTGCGCACGCTCCGCGCAGACGTGCCTCGGCGCCTCTGGCACTAGGGCCTCGTAGAACGAATGCACATTCCAGGGATCCGGGGTCTACGGCCAGCGCAGTCGCGTCACGGCGCAGGCTCCACCCACTTTGGCGAGTCTGGGCCTCAAGGCGCCGCCCCCGGGCCCGAACTTGGACTCCTTGTGGCGGGAGGCGCGGGCGTGAGCCGTTGTGGGGGGGGGGGGGTCCTGCTTGTCTCCGCAGGGTCCCCGCGGGTCGTGGGGGTGACCGACTGGCTGGCTCGCCGTCGCGGAGGGCGGGCCACTGGCGGGGGCGGACTTGCACCCTAGGTGCCACCTAGGCCGGGCTCAGCCCGGCCGCCCGGCCCGCAGCTCTGCCACCGTTGGCAGCCTCAGCCTCTGCCCAGACTGAATTGAACACTCGAGTTTCGCACTTTTATCGGGAGGAGGAGCTGGTGTGTGTTACGATAAATCACTTTGGGCTGGTCGTTCGTCTCCCTAATGTACGGAGGCTTAGTCGCTCTCAATTGGGACTTTTACACTTCAGCTCTTTAAGGGCGGCCTCTGGAGCTGCTTTTGTTGGGAACACAGGCCCACATCTCTCCCTTGAGACTGGAATGAGCTGGTTAAGTGTGGGAAGAACAGGGTACTAATTATATTATCTTTCCTACAACTGGATTGGTAGGTGGAGAGAGAAAAAAATTCCTGCTGACGTTTCTCTCTAGTCGTTGCTATTGAAAATACCAGGTTGCTTCAAAGGATTAACCACAAGGAAGAGGAAAAACAGCCCTAGAGAAACAGTGGAGGGAGCTGCTTAAAACACATGAAAAAACCTGTTCGAGAATGGCACAGAAAACGTAATGTCAGACCTAAATGTTTTTATAGGTTAGCCTTGAATGTCTTTTGGGGATTTCCATAGAAGGTGCGCCTGCTTTAAAGGGCTCTCCATCTGTTCGTGGATCTTGCCCTGCAATTGCAATCCTGCCTCACCCTCTTCAAGCTGGGAGAACGGGGCCTGCCCAGATCCTTCCCGGGAGCAGCTGGTGCCAGCGGGTTTGGTCACTCCCAGGCTCTGCTGTTGCACACTGCCTTCAGGACCTGTCCCTTTGGTCACCCTCCTCGGAGACCCTGTGACACTCATCCCAGCACATGGCTTCACCCGCTGTGTCACTGCCCAGTCCTTGTGCTTCAGAGAAATGAACCAACTCAACACCCCCAAGAGATGGCCCACTAAGCACTTGACTGAAACATATTAAAAGAAAACACAACTCACCATTAGAGCTGTGGCCTAATTATACTCATTTATCTGCAAGCTGGTACTGTAATGGCCTCGAGGGAGAGCCCGCCACGCCATCCCAAAATAGAATTAGAGACACAAATTCTGCCTTGAGAGATACTAAGATCTTTGTAGAACAGAGCTTTTCTTCTGCAAAGGAAGAGCATTTCCTTCTTATTTTACACTGCCAGTTTCATGTCGAAACCGAGTTGTTGTAACTTCCCTAATGAAATGTCCAAAGGAAAATGGAAAGGCTATTTTAGTTCTGGGCTCGATCCGGAATCAAGGGGGTTAAGGCTGGATCCAGGGCAGCAATTCCTTATATTGTATCAGAAGTCTTTCATGCTGGCTGGCCTTTCTTGTAGCTCTGAAGCAGCTTTATCGATGTATGCTAAGTAAACATAGCTTTGTTTTTGTCTTCCACCCACCACTCTCCCTCCCGGCACAGACTGGAGTTGGATCCCGTCCAAAGCGGCTGCTGCAGCAGTTACAGCCGCCGCCTCCACACACAGGAGCAGGGTTTCTAGGGTGAGGCAATGCGTCTGCAATTCGCAGAGACAAGGCAGGAATTGTAATTGTAGTTCATCATGTGATGACTTATGAAAGAGGAAGTTGGTATGTTTTAGTCACGTAGACTCTGCCCTCTTGCTTAAGGCACCAGGTCCTCTCAGAAGAGAATTATGATCATCTTTGCCACTCAGAGTCAAGGTTACCAGGTTGGCTGCAGTGTGCTCCTGCACATTCATACACGGACAGGCAGGCAGATGCTGGGCCAAGTGTCGGCGAAGCAGCCGGTTGAGGCTGGCTTTTCGCCAGAACACTGAAATGTTGCAATTTGTCTTAAGGACTAAAGGAAATATTCTATGGAGAACACTCCTGCTGAGACTAGACAAACCAATAGTCTTTTCCAGCTCTAATTTCTGAAGGTTTTTTTTTTTTTTTTTTTTTTTTTAATAAAAATCACAGTTTAGGAGTAAAAGGAAAGCCAGTCAGTATGACACTATCAAAAAAGCAGGACTAAGGGAAGTGGCTTGGAAGGCAAACCTAAGAGAGCAGTTCTAAGCGAGAGCTCGAAGGGTAGAACAAATGTGACCTTCCCACACTGCGATTTAAATGGGCTTCTACTGTGTGAGCCTTAAACATCTAAAATCTGAATCTGGTCCCCAGAGCTTACACCAGTCAAGCAGCTTTTAGCACACGGAAGCCCTGAGCTGACACTCTATAGCACAGTGTAAAGAAACCGCTCCTACAAGAGTACCTTAATGGAACTTTGCCCCCAGGACACGCAGCTGCAGGAAGGGTGCAACCCCCATCTCCCCAGCAGCTTGTGGGTGCATCCAGGAGATGGATGGTATTCCTAGGAACTGCTGAGTTCATGGCTTTCACCCTCTATCCAGAGGTGGAATCATAGCCTTCATTCTTTAGAGTGCAGTTTCTTTAAATAGCATCATGTTGCAACCACGCTAAAGCTTCTTAAACTCTGACCTTGGCATATTTGAAGAAAAGAAAAAATGCAGCCACATTTCATCTGGATTTCTGTGAACATCATTGCAGGTTTCTTCAGCTTTGGCAAAAGTGTCATAAGGCTAGAAGAGCACACATATTCAGGGCTTTTCTGATTTTTTTAAAGTTATATATTTGAACACATTTGTTTATATGAATATATCTATGCATACTATGGAGCACCATGACATAAATGATCTTCTGTAATTGATATGCGAGTCTTCCTTCTAAGCAACAGCATTTTATGAGACAATCTCACTGTTTTTCAAATTGCAAATATTCTTTTTTAGAAATATTTTCCCTCTGTTTGACCTCTCTGTATAGCCTACCTCCCCTGTGCACAGACAGCATACAGATATTAAAGAGACTTTTGCATGTTAAAGAGATAAACTCTTTGTGGAGGGTCTAAGAATCAGGCCAAATAAAATCACAGGAGCTCTTAATCATCCACATGTTATACACAGAAGCTGCTAGTCACCAGCCTATATGTCAACATATGTATAGGTCCCCATTTAGAGCAAAATTTGGGATCATGATGAAGGTTAAATACTTACTGTGTCAGAATTTAAAGAGCTAAGTGAGAAACAGACAAAACAGACAAAGGAGAGATTGAGGTCACACAACTTGCTCAGTCTGCAAGGAAATTTGTAGAACTGGAAGGGATTCAACAGCCATTTGATGCCAGTAAACCTCCTATTGACTTTTTGGAAAAAGCAGGATGAAATGCACTTTTCTGGAATAATGTCTGGATGTGGGTTTAACTTACAATATTTAAGACACTCACTGAAACCCTTTGAAAGATATCAGTAGGAAGATGCTGACAAAATCGTGAATTAACTTCACAGATAACGTTTGAAAATAAAAAGTGGTAAATTTCCTCTCAAATTAGTTTTCCTATTAAAAAATGTACATCTCCTACATACACATTCCATAGTACAGGAACTGAAAAACTCAAGGTAACAATTCTAAAAGGTTAGAGAACAGTATGATGGCATGGTATTTGCTGTATCTTTCATATGAACATTTAAAAAAGATATTTCAAGGATAAACTCTATTATCTTGTCATCCTTTTCAGAAATTAAAAACCTGACTTGCCTAAAGTAACATGAAAAGTGAGTGTCAGAGGCCAGACATGGTGGCTCACACCTGTAATCTCAGCACTTTGGGAGGCCGAGGAGGGAGGATCAGGAGGTCAGGAGTTTGAGATCAGCCTGGCCAACATGATGAAACTCTGTCTCTACTCAAAATACGAAAATTAGCTGAGCGTGGTGGCAGGCACCTATAATCCCAGCTACTCAGGAGACTGAGGCAGGAGAATTGCTTGAACCTGGGAGGCAGAAGTTGCAGTGAGCCAAGATCATGCCACTGTACTCCCGCCTGGGCAACAAAGCAAGACGCCATCTCACAAAAAAAAAAAAAAAAAAAAAAAAAAAAAAAGAAAGAAAAGAAAAGTGAGCGTCAGAACTGATATCTAGGTATGAGTCTGTTGCCTAAGGATGTAGTCGAAAATATTCTATTTGCATTTTTCATTGTTAAAAATCATGTAAGCACAGCATAGAGTCCCAGAAAGAGAATTAACATCTGAATTTTAACAGAAATGGTGTTAAGCTTTTCTTATCTATACCTATATTTATAGGAAAAAGGAAAATTTTAGTATAGTTCATAGAACAGTCAATCCAAAGAGAAGTGAACATTCACCACAGACAAAAGGAGCTGACAGAGGTGAGGCACAGTTGCTACAACACCAGCTCTAGTGCAGGGCTGTTTACATGGCAAACCATTTTTGTGCTGGTCTTTATGAACCTTCGGTAAAAACTGATGTTGCTGTTAGGATAAAAGACTCAACTGTGGGAGCCAGTTGGGTGATGAAATGGTTTTGGCACTCACCAAATTGGAATACAACACCTCCAACTCTTTGTGATCTATTTTCTTAAAAATAGGAAAAACTCATCATTTAATTCCAATCGTAGGAGTCCAATCCTAATTACTTTGCACTCAGACAAATAAATACAATGGACTACAGGGTACTAAAAAGAACAAAGTGTGAAACAACATATTGCATAGAATATCACGGTTATAAGGGGGCTATGGAGTACAAGTTGTTCATAATTACCCAAATGAACTTTCATCGTTAGTATTGTTTTTTGAGACTGCCATCTTTTTTTTTTTTTCTTTTTGAGATGGAGTCTCGCTCTGTCACCCAGGCTGGAGTGCAGTGGCACAATATCAGCTTACTACAGCCTCCACCTCCCAGGTTCAAGTGACTCTCCTTCCTCAGCCTCCCGAGTGGCAACACCTGTTTTTTTGGCATGGGAGGAATGGTGGTCATTTTTATAGGTAAAGGAGACGCAGAGAGCTTGCCACAGGAGGAAGGAAAGTTAAACAGACGGACTGAGGACTGTACTTTATTAGTTGGAGTGAATTCCTGTATGAATTGGCACATCCATTTCTGTGCCCACATGTTAATGCCTCTTTGTGAGGCAGAGCGTAAAACCATTGAAAGAATTAAGATTCACACCCAGAACTGAAATTCATGCAGAGGAGAAGGAAGCAGATATCAGTAGACAGCCTAGGCATGAGCCCTAGGAAGAGACCACTGCTGGATTCCTTAAAGTGACTGCCTAAATATAGTGTGTTTACTAAAAAGCTTGTCGCAGACAGCTAAAATGCAAATACAAATGAACTTTGATGGACTTGCTGGCAAGGCTCCCAGCCCTTCAAGCAAATTCCTGAGTGAGGAAGTTGGTTCTGAAACATACCTAGGAACTACGCACGTGAACTTCCCGAGGGCTCTTCTCTTTAGCATTTAACAGGTAGCTAGATTTTAAACATTTGTCAGGCTGCTTTTATTCTGTCTACCTACCTCTCAATTATCTACCTATCTACCTATCCATCTATCTATCTTTGCATTATCAGACCAATTCGTTATTCTTAACAACGGCTAAGAACATCAGTGTCTGTTCACTTTATGAACTGAGGCACCAAGACAATAAGGAATCTGTCTTAAAACAAAGAAAATGTGCAGTTAAACGACAGTTAGAATTCAGGTTTCCCAAACTGCAGTTCTTTCTTTAGCCCACTGGTGGGCTACCTCCTATTTATATTTTCTTCATAGGTTATTTTTTGCATACATGTAAATATCTACGCAGATCACTGATAACTGAGGGACCGTAGGTTCTGTTCATACACCTGGCATGATCAACTGAGGCAGATCAGTTGGACACTCTAGGCCAGTTTTTCTTGAGTGGAGGAGAGGGTGCTGGCCTTGATGTCTTTTCTGTTCTGACCGCTCATGTGGTGGGTGGGGGTAATGGGAATACACAGGAATTTGACAAACCCAAGCCCAACATTCTTCTGACCCACATGGGATTACAAAACAGTGTGGAAAAACTACCAGTAAATGCCTGCCTGTTATTTGGGGGCATTATGCCATCCAAATAAAGTCAGGAGGTTAAATGGCTACCAGAACATCACATCATCTGAGAATATCATATCTGTTTGGTTTGGTGCTAAATCCCAGGTTAGAAGAATCTAACCCACCGTCTATACTTAGTTTAAATTAGCCAAGGCAAAACATCTATATCAGCATTAATATAAGTCCAACTTCAATGTCTCAGGGCTTATGGAGAATATTTGCACTTTTCTTTCCTCAAGAGACTGCCTTATTTCATATACATATGTGTGTGTGCATGTGTGTATGTATGTGTGTTTATATATAATTCTATGTGTATGTATGTGTATATGTATATATACATGTGTATATATGTATATACAAATATACATATACATACATTTTATATATATATATACATGGGCAAAGACTTAATATACTATCCACAGGCTATTCAGATTATTCAAGAGGCCCTCAGCTGAAGAAGCCAACAAACAAACAAAACAGTTTCACACACAGGCAGGCATTTGGCTGAATGGGTCAGCAGGATATGGAAACTTGCTTGGAGGTGTTTTTGTACTCTCACCTAGGAGTCTACTGCTTAATGGCTGTGTGACTCCTTTACATGCTATATACTGAATTCATAAAGGATGTTATGAGAGTAAATTCAAAGAATTCTGATGTTTTGAAATTTGTTGTGACTTGGTTAACTATGGTGAAATGTTACATTCATGTTACATTATGACTTTCATTTCTACAGGTCTGATTAACAAAGCTTTTAAAAATTCTATGTTTTTCAAAAATTCCGTGTTTTTCTTATGTGAATAATTTGTTTCATTTCAACTATTCTTCAAAAACCAAAAAAGGAGCCACCATATACTTTACTTTGCACATAAAGATTACTCAATATATTTTAAAATGAGTGTTCCAGAATTAGACTTCCAGATTCCTTGAATTCAGAGTGTGGAAAAGGATAGGCAGCTCCTGTAATAGGAGACATTCTTTTAAAAGCCTGGAATGCTGAAGCCCTCTTAGACTGAAAACATGTCAGGACATGCTTTTTTGGGACGCTGTCAAAGGGTTCAGACTCAGAATTCCACACTCTGTACTTTTGAAGTTGTTTTCTGTTGGCAAATGACCTCTTGATTATTTTCATGTGGTGGGTGTTCAGGCCAACCTTTCTGGTTCCAAGTGATTTAAACACACACACACACACACACACACACACACACACACACACACACACTGCAGTGTCCATATTTTGGCATAAAGTTAGGAATTATGCAAGTACTGGGTGTATCGCAGTCAATTCTGTGAGCCTCGTCACAGTTAATAACAAAAGTCAGAGGCTTCAAAATCAGACGCATATTGACCTAGAATGCTTTATTCTCCAGTGCTCATTCTTGTTTCTCAATAGCATCGCTACTGTGAAAAAGTTTTCACCGTTAGGGAGCTTTCTCTGGTAAAATTAACCAGCAATTTCATTCACCTCTGCTCCTTTTTGGATGAAGGCTGGCAATGGCTTAAGGAACAAATAAATGAATGAATAAATGAATGGAGTTCCCTCCTCCTGACTCAGAAAGGTGCTGTTTCCCCTCACACAGGAGATACAACTTAGATGCAAGCCAGTTCTCCCACTACATAGAGCCCTTCTGTTTTTAGGAAGTTCTGATTCATGGATTGGAGAATTGTACTAAATTAATATACTGTACAGCATGGGCCTGGTTAAATTAAACATAAGCACTCTGCCCCCTGCCACCCATCTCACTCAGACCACAGAGAGTTCATTCCACAGGCGCCACTATCTGTGAGACCCAAACAAAGGTAGCTGACTTCAAACCCTGTCTACATGTGCCTTATTACAGACCATGTGTTCGTAGATGTTGTAATAGTTTTTATAAACCAGTAGGATTCTCAGAATGCTTCAAAACAGAGAGGTAGGATGTCGGGTGATGATTTTTTTAAGTCTCAATTTTGTGAGAATTTTTAAAAATTGTCTTGTTTTACTGAGAAATTACTCAGAGATCATATACAATGAGGAACTCGGCTGGAAGAAGATAAACAAAACAAGTATAACAGAGGCAGTGTTCTTTTAAAACATTTCATTTTGCAGACCAAGAATACAACTTGTAAATCTTTTAAAAATACTTTTATTATGGTGTATAAATTATGATATTTTACTTGAAGCCAATAAAGCCAGCAGAGAGAAGAAAGCTATTTTTTTTTCTTTAAGCTTTCCATAGGTAGTATAATTTAAATAATTCTATGGTAGAGTTTCAACACCTCAGATTGAGCACTTTTGTTTATGAAGTAAGAACAGTAATCCTCATGTAAAAAGGTGGTATTGCTACCCCAGACAGCAGATGGTGTTATTAAATACACAGGCAAAGTCTAAGGTCATAAGGAACTAACAATTAACCAGAAATACGATCTGTCACAGTCGTTTAATGGGTAACCTACAAGATATATACCACTTGTATTCTTGTGAGTGGTGGGAGGTAAATAGTCAAGCTTCAGAGCAGTTGCACAATCGTTTAGAAATATTGTAATTATATTCTTATTTAAGCATTTAGTGAAACCAACAAGCCAGAAAGAAAGTGAAAATCAGTGTGATTTCCCAATAATACTGTGTCCTGTTAATCTACTTTGAAAAATACTTTACCAATTCAGACAGCACAATTTCATAGCTCTCCCTGAATCTAAATGGGCTCCCCAAACTAGGACTGTCAAAAATTTGAATTTTTTACTGCTAGGCTCAGCTGTTCTAAGACCTCTTTACATTATCATAGGTATCATTTTTGCCCCTGAAGTTTTTGTCATGTGAAGGTGAAAAATTGGGGCATACACAACAGCAAATGGAAGCAGGGTGGTAGGAGGCAGCCGGGGAACCAGTGGAGAGAAGAGGCAGTCAGCGGGTGGGGCGGACCGTGGGAAGAGAATGGTCTCACCAGTGAGGAATGGGTGGTGGGCTCAATTTCTATTGTAAATCAAATAGAAATCTATCACTAAAGTAGGAGTTGGATACACAGTGCCCAAGTCCTCGTGAGAGATTCCCAAGGAGGGTTTGCCATGGAGAATGTGTCATCAGTTCCTTTTCGGTTAGGGCTTTTGAGGATGAGAAACTGAATTCTAAATTCACCCAAGGAAACATGACCAACAAGACAGCAACTAAGTCTGAATCACAAAGAACAAACTGCTTAGTTAGAATTTGGAAGAGTGGCTGGATGCCGTAGCTCACGCCTATAATCCCAGCACTCTGGGAGGCTGAGGTAGGAGGATCACCGGAGGACAGGAGTTTGAGGCCAGCCTGGGCAACATAGCAATACCCCCATCTCTAGAAAAAATTACAGCCAAGTAGAGTGCCTCACACCTGCAATCCCAGCACTTTGGGGGGCTGAGGTCGCTACCAAAAAATTAAAAATTAGCCAGGCGTGGTAGTGCATACCTGTAGTCCCAGCTACTAAGCAGGCTGAGGCAGGCAAATTGCTTGAGCCCAGGAGGTTGAGGCTACAATGATCCACGAACCATGATCATGCCACTGCACTCTAGCCTTGGGAAAAAAGCGAGACCCAGTCTCTTAAAAAAAAAAAAAAAGCTTGGAAGAGTGAACCTGATCTCATAGGCAAGTAACTATGATGCATATCCAAGAGTCATGACTCTAGCCATTGTGTCAGCCAATTGTCAAAACAGCATCTGGAAAAGCAAAAACATTCTCAGTGCCCCAGGTGAATAGAAGATGAGCAATGAGAAGCAAGGTTCAGAGGCCACTGGCTGATCAGAGTAAAAAAGTTAGTAGATTCCAATCTTTGGACAAAAACTATTCTTAAAAGACAAGCAGTTATTAAATTTCCTTGCCGTTGGATTTTGTGAGGATGTCTGAGTCCCAGAGAATGCATACTAATAAGGACTTTTTTCATATACAGTTTCACGCATTTATGTATGTTTATTTAAATTTCTCTAAATTTAAATTGAATAAGGAAGGCAACAGCAGCTCAAGGCACAGACTCATAACTGGAGACTGTCATCCACAAGCTTAGCTAGCTTGATTCTCCATGCAGCCAGGACGCCTGCTGAAACTTTCAGCAGTCCTCAGAAAAGCAGATGAGATACCCTTGGGCTGAATGAGTAAGAACTTTCTAGAGAGTGGAAGACTGGTGAAAGTCCAGCTGGAAAAACATATGGCAGCAGAGGCGGAAAGAGTGCTTGATGACCGGGAGCTTTCTAAAAAAATGTCTGAAGGCTCAAGGCAGCCATTACAACCTAAGATCTTACTAAGCATGATGGATGTTCTTACTTCTAGGATTGCCTCCAATTTACCTGGACCACAGCCAGCACTGCATCCTCAGGCACCCCATGGGACGGTACGTACAGAAGAACAGCATCGCACCATATCCTATCGCTAAGGCCAGGATTTCGTGCCTCCTCCGCACCCCCCCCCAACCTCCTTAACGTGGGGGAAGTTGGGGGAAGAGTCGATTCTTCTTGGATCATATGAGATGGTAGCTTGCTGTGTTGTCCTGAAAGAAAACAAAGTTTGTAAATCACTGTAGACAGTTTTTTTTTTTTTAAATAATAGATACGTTGGGAGGGAAAATGACTATGGTAAATTCCATTCTCAACCACACATTCACTCAGAGCATTCTTGAGCCACACAGTGACAGACTGAGCTCAAGGAGAAAGACTGGCAGGCTGAGTTTCAGACTGCAGAACCATTTGCAGGTGATATGCACAGGAAAAATGCACAGCTTTGAGGATTTATATCGGTCCTTCCCTGCCCAATGTCATTTCCAAAGTAATGGAAAGGAATATTTTATTTTTTCATGTTAACTCTTCATTATAATCATCTTTCATTGCAGTGACCATTTGTATCTGTTACTGAGAACAGGTATAACTAGCTTTAAGAACATTCTGCATGGAATGATGTATTCCTTAGAAAAGAAATCAATTAAGAGGTGATTATTCACAATTACAAAAGGACCCTTTATATAGTCTATAATTTACCACAGGATTAAAGAAAAGTACAGTTGACCTTTGAACAACACAGATTTCAATGGCACAGGTACACATATACATTGATTTTCTCCCGCCTCTGCCACACCCAAGACAAGACCAACCCCTCCTCTTCCTCCTCCTCCTCAGCCTTCTCAACATGAAGACGGAGAGAATGAAGACCTTTATCATGACCCACTTCCACTTAATCAATAGCAAATATATTTTATATTTTCTTTCTTTCTTTCTTTTTTTGAGACAGTCTCACTCTGTTGCCCAGGCACAATTTCAGCTCACTGCGACCTCCACCTCCCAGGTTCAAGCAATTCTCCTGCCTCAGCCTCCCAAGTAGCTGGGACTACTTGGGATTAGCCAGGCACCCGCCACCATGCCTGGCTAATTTTTGTATATTTAGTAGAGACGGGGTTTCACCATGTTAGCCAGGCTGGTCTCAAACTCCTGACCTCAAGTGATCCACCCTCCTCGGCCTCCCAAAGTGCTGGGAGTACAGGTGTGAGCCACCGCGCCCACTACCTCTTCCTTACAATTTTCTTAATAACATTTTCTTTTCTCTAGCTTACTTCTTCTGTAAGAATAGAGTACATAATGAGATACATACAAAATATGCATTCACGGACTGTTTATGTTACTTGTAAGACTTCTGGTCAATGGGTAGACTATTAGTAATTAAGCTTTGGGGGAGTCAAAAGTTAAACTCAGATTTTTGAATTCATGGCAATTGGTACCCCGACCTCCATGTTGTTGGAATTTTAAAAAATGTAACTAACGTAGACTTGTTAAAGGTCCACACAGGTTGTTCTGGAGAGGCAAGCACGCGGACCTCTTTTCATAGATGACTCAGCGGTGGCACCCGGAATGCAGTCTTCTTCAACACTGTTCTTCAACAGACAATACTGCCTCCCTTTCAGCTCCTCTGATGGATGCTTTACCGCTATTTTACTTACGCTGTAGTGACAGTAGAAGCAGCAATTACTATAGTCACAAAAGTCAGGGCCTACCTTTATTACCCGATCATTATGACAATTATCACTCCAGTTTTTCCTTTGTCCATGCACACACATTTCCAAGGTATGCATTTTCATTAACAGACAGAGAAGGGCCTATAAGTCCATTGCACACACTCCATGCTGATAAAGAAATGTCATTAACTTTTGATTTTTTTAAAAAAGCCAATTACAGTCCTCTATTTCTGGGTGTGTTTTTCCTCTTGGGTACTCAAATGTTTTTTGTTCAGAACACGCTTTGCACCCGTGAGCCAAAGCCAGTGCTGTGAATCTAAGACTACCTGGGCCTAATGAGGAAAGGCTTTGAAACCCCGGCGTTTTCTAAATGTTCGGAGAGAGAAAACAAAGTCACCTCTTCTTAAGAAAAACTTTTCTCCTTAGGGGGTTCCAGGGATGTTGAGATAGATCTGGGCCAGAGACTGGCCAGATGTTTGTTCTTTTGAATGGTGTCCCCACTTCCCCTTTCTAGGGACCTCAGCCGACTTCTTTTGCACTTCCTGGCTCTGTTTCACACAATGCTCAGAGCTTCAAATCCCCCTGCTCTGCAGTTACTTCGAGGTTTAAGCTGTGGGAAAGTAACTCAGGCTGTGTGGCGGGTGCCAGCACTGCTTCTGTTGCTGCCTGCTATGTCAACACACCACTTCTCTGCGCTTCCCTTGCCTCTGTAAATTGATACAACAACAGCAACAGCAAAACCCACTGCCAAGCCAGTCTGAGATTTACGAATATGTCCAGAGACCGTTCGGTATCAGTATCAGCAAGCAGATAAAGCACAGGGCTTAGAGTCAGAGAGCCTGAGTTCTTATTCCAGCGCTCCCACTTTCTTCAGTTGTGTGATCCTAAGCAAGTGACCTAACCCTTCTGTGTCTCAATTTCCCTATCTGCGAAAAATGGGTCTAAAAATAGTACTTACTGCAGAGGTTGATGGGAGGATTAAATGATGTGCAAAATGCCTTGAACAGTGCACGGTTCACGGGAAGCCCTCGATTCACATTGGCTTTTATGTTAGGTTAGTTTCAGACTATGCTAAAGCAGGCACTTCTAAAACCAACCAGTTCTGCTGCTGCTCATGGCCAGACTTCAGGATCCTTAGGAATGACCTCTGCTACTTAGCAGTCCTCCACATCCACCACTCCATGGAAGTAGCTATCATCAGAGCTGCCAGTGACTTCCCTGTGACCATCGCCAAGAGGCTCTTAGCACTCCGATCCTTTCTGAGTCATCTGCCACTTTAGATATCACTCCTTGGCATCTTTTTCCCACTTTGACTCTTAAAGAAATATCCTGTACCTACTGAACTTCTTTCCCTATGTGTTTATTTTATGTGTTCTCTGCCGCCCCACAGCTCCAAACCCCTACTTCACACTGGTAGTGTCAGTACTTGGCACATAGTAGATGCTCAATAAATGTCTGTGGAGTGACTTGAACTGTGTTATTGAAGTAGTTCCTCAACTCTGTCCCTTTGTATCATTTTCTTGATATTTGAGCCCTTGCTGCTCTGCCTGGAATCTCTGCTATGATAAGCAAACCCTTAAATATCTCCTGACTTGTCGTTCATCTTTTTCCTCCTTTTGAGCCTTGAAATTAATTTTATTTTATTTATATACTTTTTGAGACAGGATCCCATTCTGTGGCCCAGGCTGGAATGCAGTGGTGCAATCATGGCTCCCTGCAGCTTTGACCTCCCAGGCTTAGGTGATCCTCCAACCTCAGCCCCCCTGAGTAGCTGGGACTAGAGGTATGCACCAACACACCTAGCTGACGTTTTGTATGTTTTGTAAAGACAGGAGTTTGTCATGTTTCCCAGGCTGGTCTCGAACTCCTGGGCTCAAGCGATCTACCCACCTCAGCCTTCCAAAGTTCTGGGATTACAGGCATGAGCCACCATGTACAGCCTGAAATTCTTTATAATTAAATTAACTTGTTTCAAGTTTCCGATTTGGGGAGAGAGGTATGTTTTTTAAGGTCTAAATTTCACTTTATACAGGAAACAGAAATTAGGTCCCACCATACATCAGCACTACATACTGTTTGTTACCCTAAAAATAACTCCTCTTGAGGTATATAAGATGCAGGTTAACAACAGAATCATATTCATAATAAAAATATGCATTTTTAAAATAAAATTAATGTCTTGGGTGTGGTGGCACATGCCTGTAGTCCCAGCTACTCAGGAGGCCGAGGTAGGAGGATCACCTGAGTCCAGGAGTTCAAGGCTGCAGTGAACTATGATGGCACCTCTGCACTCTAGCCTGGGCAACAGAACAAGATGCTCTCTCTAAGAAAATTAAAAATACATAAAAATAAAATTAATCTCTTAAAGACAATGAGGTATGCTAACTGCTGGTTTGATCTTGCCCTGAATCCCCTTGACAGAACATCCCAGCTCAGGGCCACTTCAGCTGAAGAAAGGTTTGACCTGTGAAAATCAAGGACAATAAAAATATTAGCTTCTAACATTAAAAAAAGAAGCAAATTTCCCCTTACATGCACACACATACACATACTCTCTCTTTCTGAAATCAACGATACATAATTTTTAATTATTACACATTGGATTGTTCCAACTATCACGATCTTGTAATGATCAGGGCCAACTTCTCTGTTACATGTCGTAGGGACCGTGATACTTTTAGGGGTTCATGAAAATGTTTGATTTTAATTTATTTCAAAATCAGGGCCAGGTAGGTGCAATGGCTCACACCTGTAGTCCCAGCACTTTGGGAGGCCGAGGCAAGAGGATTGCTTGAGCCCAGGAGTTCAAGACCAGTCTGTGCAACATGGCAAAATCTCATCTCTACCAAAAAAAAAAAGAAATTACAAAAATTAGCATAGCGGTGCATGCCTGTAGTCCCAACTACTTGGGAGGCTGAGGTGGGAGGATCACTTGAGTCTGGGAAGCAGAAGTTGCAGTTAGTCAAGGTAGATCCAGTGCACTTCAGCCCGGACGACAAAGTGAGACCCTGTCTCAAAAAATACTTAAAATCAGAATGAAAAAATATAATAATCCCAAGTATGTAAGAACGAGCTTATATCATTTTTAATTTTTTTTAGTAAAGAAAGGAGTCCACAAAGGCAAAAATACCCCCAGCATTTCCAGGCACCACAAGTGTGACGGTGAGGCCTAGTGAGGACACTGATTCCACTGAGGTTCATGTTTTCATACCGAGTACTCCTGGACATTTTCATATTTTAAATTACATATTGTGCAAGAAGTAGTCTTTGATTTTCTAGTGTTTTCTATTTATACTAACCCCTCAGAGACCTGATACATTTCATGGCCTTTGTTTACTGTCTCTATTGTAACGACTCCCAAGTCCCTCTCTTCTCTGTTCTTGTGTTGGAGTTCTAATTTTGTACTTCTAACTGCCTGTTGGGTATTTCCACTGGTGTATCTCATTGCTGGCTCAGCCAACAAACCCATTGCTGAGCTCACCATCTTCCCCTGCTCTTCTGTTTTCTCTCTTCAGTTTTCCTGCCTATTAGAGTTCCTGCTAATTCTGTGTCATTAATGAGCCAGCCATGAGCTTGTCTCCTTCATCCCGTATCTGAGGGCCTGGTTGCGCCTCTGGTCCCATGCCCACTGCCATCCATATTGGAGTCTCACTGCCTGTCCCTCAGCAGAGCGTCCTTACCTCTCATCGAATTCCATAGGCAGAGTCCTGATCGACTTCTCTGCATTCCAGCTTCCTCATGCAATACATTCCTGACCCCCCCCCACCGCCAAGTTAATCTTTGCTCCGCTTTCATCATTTTCCTCCTCTGCTCTGTAATGCCTCCACCTCAACACAAACTCCTCACGCAGTTTATAAAGCTCTGCACACGTGATTCGCTCCACTGTAGCCAATGCATCTCCCAACACATTAACACCCACCAGAGGTGATGATTATGGAGCCCCTTCACTCACAAACCAGGCTTGCTGCCTTAGTCTTTTGTTCCTTCTCTTTCATTCATTCATTTATTCTGTTTTGGGATACTTACTCTGTCCCAGGCACAGACACCTTAAATGTTCCTCTATTACCTATTCCAACCCTATACAGCTTTCAAAACCCAGATCAAGTTCCCATCCATGAAGCCCAGGTCTCCCTTCTATCACAAGTCTTTTTCCTCTGAGCTCCTGGGACGCTTGGAGACACTGTCAAACGTTTAGGACTTAAACATGTGATATGAGATTTCCTGACTGTGTCATTCATGCTGTCCTGTCTGAGTTGTTTGAGTTTCTGCAAAGGTCTTTACAGAAGATCTATCTTTTTACCACTCAGCTGCACCTGGCATCAAGCCCTGGCTGGGCTAGTCATGCTAACCCATTGGTTATTAATCCTCACGATGATTTTTCACGTGTTTACTGCAGTATGATCCAGGCATTAACTATGCTAGGCACTTTATGAGCTTGTTATTATCCTCCCATTTTTACAGATGAGGAAAGTGAGGCTCAGAGAGATTAAGTGACTCTCCAGTTTTACATAGTTTTCAAGTGGCTGACTGAGAATTTGAATATAGGTCTGATATAATTCAAATATTGTGCTCTTGACCACTTAGCTAAATTGACTTTACTTTCTGATTGATTTGTATATGTTTAAACCTACTCATTCTCCTCCTAGTGTCATTTTGTTTGCGTTTGTCTCCTTTATATTTTTGAAGGCCTGCTAGTCTGTCCATTCGAGGCTCTGCACTTATCCTAGACCCACTCAACTGTCCCAGAACATCATAGTAAATGTTACAGATATTAATTATCTGAGTGAGAATGGTTGTGAGCATTGAGATTCACATGTGGACCCCCCAGGCAGTACCCTTCTCTCTTGCAAAGTGGTATATTTTATAGATTAAATAAAACTCAAGATTTTTCTAAAAATTTAATAAATGATCAATGGAAACAGAAGTTTGGAACATAAAAGTAGTATTTCAAAATGAACACATTATATGTAAAAGCTCACAACCAGGAAGTTCTTCAGCTGGGTGTGCAGCAATGTTATGTCACTAATACTATGTTTCTCTCTACGTGGCCAAACCTGATTGGGTTTCTGTAACGCCTTCACATCTGATTATGGAGCACATCTGGACTGTTAAAAAGCCTCCTATAATATTAATACAATCAAATAACAAATAAATTGATTAATCATAGCAATTTCATTTTGAGAATATTTTGTCAGCTGAAAGTAAATCCTTGAGATATTTGTGCAGAAGCGTCATTGCAAAAAGAATCTGTGGTAGAACTGTGTCTTCTTTTGGTTCTAAGAGTGCCATCTCATGCCGGGCGCGGTGGCTCACGCCTGTAATCCCAGCACTTTGGGAGGCCGAGGCGGGTGGATCACGAGATCAAGAGATCGAGACCATCCTGGTCAACATGGTGAAACCCCGTCTCTACTGAAAATACAAAAAATTAGCTGGGCATGGTGGCACGTGCCTGTAATCCCAGCTACTCAGGAGGATGAGGCAGGAGAATTGCCTGAACCTAGGAGGCGGACGTTTCGGTGAGCCGAGATCATGCCATTGCAC
>NW_022436989.1:12878051-12941664 GCF_009761245.1 Sapajus apella | reverse complement strand
AAAAAAAAAAAAAAAAAAAAAAAAAAAAAAATGTTGTCTAGGCCGGGCGTGGTGGCTCATGCTTGTAATCCAAGCACTTTGGAGGCCAAGGCGGGTGGATCACCTGAGGTCAGGAGTTCAAAAACCAGCCTGACCAACATGGTGAAACCCCGTCTTTAAAAAAAAAAAAAAAAAAAGAGTGCCATCTTGTTGCTGGCAGATGGCAAGTGTCTATTTGCTTGCTAGCTCTTTAGTGGGACTGGTCTCCTGTTTCCACTGTTGCCTTGTGTGACACAAACAGCCACCTCTCCCCCAAGGTTCTTTCTTGGTAACAGAACCCTAGTTATTGGCTGGACTCATTGCCCCAGTGGTAGAGGCTGCTGCCTGGTCATGTCATGAACCGAGGCCTTTTTCTTGGGCACACCTAGATGCCATTTCTCAGCCTCCCTGGCAGTTATACACAGCTGCATGCTTGAATTCTGGCCATTAGCGAGTGGAAGTGATGTCTCCCTTCCACTCACACTTCTGTAGTCCTGGCCTACAGAAACACACAGTGGTTCTCTACACTCTTTCCCTTTCCGTGGCTTAATGCAGATAAGTAAGAAGATCTTGGAAGACAGGTGTTGAGTAAGAAGATCTTGGAAGACAGGTGTTGAAGATGAAAGAGGCACAAGATAGAAGAAACCTGGGTCCTTAGATCCCTGCTTGGAGGAAAACCACCTCTGAATCCAGAACATCATTTTGGATTTCATGTGAGTGAGAAGTAATTCTGTATCATGTTTGAGCCATTAAGCATATTTTATTTGCTTGTTCTGATAACTGTAAGTATCTTATGAACACAGACGTAAGTGAAAGACTATATTTCCTCACCTCCCTGCTAAGTATAACCATGTAACTAAATTCTGGCCGGTGAGATGTAACCAGAGGTGTGTTGTGTGACTTTGAAAGAGGATGGGAAAACTTCTGTCTTCTTTTGCTCTCCCTCTTTCATTGTACAGAACGCAGACATAGTGTCAGGGATTGCTCTGGCCATCTTACACCTCTGCGGGTGGGAACCATTTTCTAAGACAATGGCGGGGCGATAGAGGAGACTAGGCCTCTGATGGATGAAGAGCTGTTGGGCCCATCGGGGACCCTTCACCCCTTCCACAGTGCTTTTATGTTAGAGGAATCTCTTTCTTGTTTAAGTCACTATTTTATTTCCCATAGAGACACATGTTCTTTCCATAGGAGCAAAAGTGATCCATTTAAGATTTGAATCAAGATATGCCACTTCTTGGCTATGAATCCCGTCATGACTTCCAGTTTACCTTAGATTTCAATTTCTGTTTCTACCGTGGTTCATGAAGCCCTGCTTGATTTGTCTCCTGCCTGCCCCACTGACCCCACCCCAATGACACTGGCCTGCCTTCTGTTCCGCTGTAGTGATCAATCACTCACCTCCATGAGGCCCTACTGAAGATGTCACCTTTTCAGAGGTTCTCTGACCTCCCACCTACAGTCGGCTCTCCCAGCTTTCGTCTGTCTCAGCACCCTGTTTATGTCCTACCTGGCTCTGATCACAGTCTCTACACATCTGGTTGATGTATTAATTCATTTTTTATCACTGTTTCAACTAGAATGTAAGCTCCATAAGGCAAAGGTGGTCTCCTGTACAACACAGTGCCTGCTGCATAGAAAGTGCTCATTACATTATGGAAAATACAGCAAACATGTATGTACATTTGAATATATATAAACACTATATGTACGTGCATGTGTGCACATATACAGTTGACCTGTGAACAATGCAGGGTTGGGGCGCTGACCCTCCATGCAGTTGAAAATCTGACTTTTAATACAAGTTTGTTTTTAAATTTATAATGTGTGGATTTTTTTAATAAAAACCTGGGGCTGATTACAATGAGAGAAAAAATAGAATTAAATTTAGCCATTATTAAGACTCCAACAAATCAAATACAAGTCACAGTGAATACTAACATTTTGAGGTGAAAAAGAAAATTAGAACTGGGGATAGACATAGTGCCTTCCCAGAAAATGGCAATATCTAGCCCACGAGAGAGTTTCTTTCATATTGTTTACATTGCATGTACTAAAAATACTGATTGCTTTTTATCTTAAAAAAAATCTAAATCATTATTTGCTGTCTGTTCAAAAATCACTCAAATAGAATTTCCTGCTGAAGAAAATTATGATATAAAAATTTTTAAATTACCCTACAGCTTCTTTTTTTGCTTTTTTTTTTGTTTGTTTTTTATCTCTGTCAGTTTGTTACCTTTATTCCTGAAAGAAAGACTCAAGACTCAAGTAATACTCTAAAATAGGTACTAACAGGAAGTGTCCCTGGACAATGTCGGTTTGCAAGAGAAACAAAGAATTTATTGTTGACTTGATTACTAGTGCAGAGTAATCAGAAATTCCATGAAAGACACTGCAAGTTGACCTCTTTTAAAATTACTTTAAAAAGCTGAGGTTGCTTTGTATTTCTTAATCAGCATCTCAGAACAATGTACATTCTTCTTGTATCGTGTCATGGGCATCTGTGGCTTTGGCTTGATCAACACCCACTTCCTCCTGTGATACCAAGACCCTAGTTTTCTTTTAGAAAATCACCCCTCCCTGACTCTCAGTCCCTGTTTTCTGGTGGGGTTGACTCTTACCCCTAACCCCAGGGGTGGGCATGTGGTCCAAGTCTGGTCCATGAGAATTTTAACCATGCTGGTGGTCAGGAACAAGTATATGTTACACCCCGAGCCTATCAGAACCAACACTGTCAGCCCCAGGGGTTATTCTAGAAGCATTGCAAAGGAAAAACGCTCTTCTTGGGTAGTTAAACCTACAGAATATCAGCCTGGAGCTTCTGGTGGACATCTTGTCAAAAAAATAGTGATTGCCCGCTTGAAAATGAAATCAAGAGAGAGGAAGGCAAAGCTAAAGCCTGGAGAATATCCCTGAAGACATTGTTCGAGGATCTGAAACTACCCCTGAACTTTTTTTTCCTTTCTTTTAGAGAGAGGGTCTTGTTCTGTCGCCCAGGCTGGAGTGCAGTGATGCAATCATGGCTCACTGCAGCCTCGACTCAGCCTCCCAAGTGGCTGGGACTAAAGGCATGCACTACTGTGCCCAGTGATTTTTTTTCTTTTTTTTTTTTTTTGAGAGATGAGATCTTGTTATATTGCCCAGGCTGGTCTTGAACTCCTGGCCTCAAGTGATCCTCCCACCTTGGTCTTCCAAAGTAACTGAATTACAGGCATGAGCCACTGTGTTTAGCCTGAGCATTTTCAGGTACATGAACAAATATATTGCCCTTATTTGAGTTTTATTTCTCCCACTTGAAACTGAGAATCTTGACTGTACACTTAATTTGTTACTAAATGAATTAGGATATAAAGATTTTTTTAAATTACTTCGCTACAAAATTATCTGTAATTGGAAGAAAGATGGACATTCCTCCCGCAAAGAAACTCTTACGACTTGTATTCATTTATCAGAAAACACAGTTTCCTTTTGCCTATACACAATCTAAAGATTTTGTAGTATACTTGTTCAGTTGCCTAAACGTCCTTTATATGCTTGTCTTGTCCTTGCAGCTCATATTAGGTATTATGTTACCAATGAGCAGAGACTATGATGAATGTGTCTTTAGAACACCTAGTGAAGTGCCACTTGCCACAAGAAGCTAAGTCACAATTTCTGATGGCAAGAAGAGGCAAGCATTCTTCCCATAGTTTTGTGCATAAACCTTCCTGCCTCTGCTGGGGATGACCTGCAGGGAGAGGAAAACTTCTCTCTCGTGGCTCTCCTTTCCCAGGAAAACTTTAGCTCCTGTTGAGACCAACGCCTTGCCTGGAGAATGCAGAGTGAAGGGATTGGGTCTATCACAATTTTCCATTCATGATGTTGGATCAAGCAAGGCATCATAGAATCAATAGAAACAGCACCACATGTGAAGAAGGAGCTCAGCTGGAATGAACGAAGGCTGCGGTGCGGGTGAGTTACACGGTACAGAGCACAGAGGCTGACTGCTTTGTGCTCTTCTAGGTGGGATCATTACTTGCCAGCCTTCCGGCTGATGCCAGTGGGAATAGCACGACAGGCTGAACTGGATTCTTTATGACTGTGTATTCATTAGGGGGAAAAAGCCCTTCCGATGCAAATGATTGAAATGGAAACAAGATGTGCACTCTGCTGCCTAAATAAAAGCTCTACCACATAGGCCGTTCAGACTCAATTAAGAGTAGCAAAGCAGGATCCATCAGGACAGCGGCTGCAGCCCCTGTCATAGAGAATGGACAGTGAGTGGTCCAAATGGATTGGGGGGCATGAAAGAATGACAGCTGACTTACTGCAGGAGCTCAGCACTTTTACTCTCTTACTGCTTCACTGGAACAAGGAGAAGAAGACATTAGGATGAAGGGTAATGGGCGATACACACATAACGATGAAAGCCAGAGAGACACATGCAACGTCACTTACTGGAAGGTCCACTTTAGGCTGCTGTGTCCTCTCTCCCTGAAAACATGTTCCACGTTGTTCTGACCATCTGCAGCCCACTCTGGAGCTCAAGAAACCCTGGTCTTGCTGCTTTATTTTGAGCACAGCCATATGAAACTGCAGTCTATGTCCCAAGGTCCCAGCTCAATCCTTTTTTTCTTTGACTCTATGAATCTTGTCAGTAGAAACTTCCATCCAGGTTCCTGAAATGTGGGAATATATTTGGTGACCCTGTTTTATATACTATTAAATTACTTTGCGTAAATTTTTCAAAATATGATTTGTATAACCTGGAAGATGAAGGGGCGGGGGGGTATGTAAAGTAAGCTAGGAAAGTACTTTTACTGTCTCTGCTGAGAAAGGGTTTGGATGAATCAAATCCCTGTGTTATGCCTGGAACTGTACCCTCTAGAAAGCTCTGTTGATGACCCACCCCACGGTACCTGTGAATGTGACCTGACTTGAAAATACAACCTTATAGATGTAATCAAGCAAAAATGAGGTAATACCGAATTAGGGTGAGCCTCAGCCAACATGACTGGTGTCCTCATGAGAAGAGAGGAAGAGACATAAGGAGAACACGGTGTGATGATTGAGACAGATATTGGAGTGATGCATCTATAAGCCAAAAAATGTCAAGGGCTGTGAGCCACACCAGAAGCTAAGAGAAAGGCAGGGGACAGATCCTCCCCCAGAGCCATCAGAAAGAACATGACCCTGGCCACACCTTGATTTTGGACTTCTAACCTCCAGAAGTGTGAGAATAAATTTGTGTTGCTTTAAGCCACCCAGTTTGTGGTAAGTTTTTATGACCGTTCTAAGAAACTAATCAACCCTGCTAAAGAGTAAATGTGTGACCCTGGAAAACTCACTACATGGATGAAAAGGCTGAGATATTCCAAAGAGTCATAATGAACTGTGCCATCATCTACACAAAGTGCAGCATTCCGGCAACTCAAGATAGATCCTGGAGACGTGGCAGGATGGACATGTCCACCACACTAGGAGCACTTTCAGGACGGCTGTCATGCCTTGTTCTCCTCCACATCCCTCCCTCTGTGTGTGAAAACCAGAAATGCTCAATTAAATGTTGAAAATGTGAACAAATTCATGGGAAAATTATTTCAGATGAGTGGTTAATGTTATTTTATGATGTCATGTGAGTCCTTACCATCACCTTCCATGGAGACATAACTGACAAAGACATCCGATTTGATGCTTTCTTTTTTTTTTTTTGGGACGGAGTTTCGCTCTTGTTACCCAGGCTGGAGTGCAATGGCGCGATCTTGGCTCACCGCAACCTCCACCTCCTGGGTTCAGGCAATTCTCCTGCCTCAGCCTCCTGAGTAGCTGGGATTACAGGCCCGCGCCACCATGCCCAGCTAATTTTTTTGTATTTTTAGTAGAGACGGGGTTTCACCGTGTTGACCAGGATGGTCTCGATCTCTTAACCTCGTGATCCACCCGCCTCGGCCTCCCAAAGTGCTGGGATTACAGGCTTGAGCCACCGCGCGCAATTTGATGCTTTCATTGGAGAAACCCACCCTTGGCCATTGATAGGCACAACTTTGGGTTTCTTTGAGATTTAATATGGTTCTAGGAGTCCCAAATGGCAGATGTGACCAGTAACAGCTTTTTACAAATCTTCAAATCCCACTGACACTGGGATTCTGGCCCTCAGATGTGGCCATGGTTTTTCAACCTACAGGGCAAGGCATGTTACTTTCCACTTAAAATCAGCCCACCCAAAGTGTTAGCCTGCTGTTTCATACATGAATTCATCTTAAATGCCTCCGAGTCTCCAGGTGAAGGGTGCTGCCATCAGCAGCAGCCAATAAATGAAATAATACCATGTATAAAATCACCCACATTGGTCTCCTGGAGGTAAAGAGAGCACAGGGGCGTTTCATCTACTGAAAGGCCAGAATTGCGATACCTGTAAATGTTGAATGCGAATGTGTTTTATAAAGTGTAAAGGGCTGTAAAGAAGTCAGTTACTCTGTTTATTATTGCTCCTGCTCTGTACACGTGATCAAATGACAAACCCAAAGACTCACTTCTCTGGGCTCCGGTTTCCTTACTCAAATGAGGGAATTATGTTTAATATCCCAAGGTCCCAGCTAAATCTTTTTTTTTTCTTTGACTCTATGAATCTGTCAGCAGGAACTTCCATCCAGGTTCCTGAAATGTGGGAATATATTTGGTGATTCTGTTTTATATAATATTAAATTATTATGCATACATTTTTCAGAATATGTTTTGTGTAACATAGAAGTCGAAGAGGGAAAAAGTAAAGTAAGCTAGGAAAATAGGCCATAAGAAAGTATAAGGAGAAGCACTTAAGAAAATCCACCTATTAAAATAATTAAAATTCAATTTATCTGGAAAAGGGAGGAGAGTATTTATGATTAACATGAACATAGTCTGTGCTTATTGCAAAGCAAGTTTTCAGAAAAAAAGGGCAACATCTGATGATTTTAATCATCAGACTAAATGCTATTAGAAATCCCAGCTGCCTTCTAAAGTAAACAGCAAACTTAGTATTTTACTACATAAAAGAAACAATTGAAATACTTCTAATTTCAGTTATCATTGCATATAATGGAACACTATACATGAAAATGATCCTCATTGAGTTTTTTGGATTCAATAACTTTTTCTGTGGTTAAAAATGTCCCCTTGAGTTTCCTGAAATCTGCTAGAATGCTGGAAAGAGCTGTGCAGAAATACCTCCAAAGGGTCAGGAAGTAATTTAGGATTTTTAATTCAATGGAATCAATCTTTCTTGTGTATTTTTACTTACTTTTTTAGACAATAGACTGATAATTGTAGGGTGTGTTCTAGCCTTGAAACCAACTCTCTGCAGAGCAATTCCTGTTTCTACAAAGGGTGTATCAGGATGCACGGGACCCCCGGATTGCAGGCCCCACATGTGAGGGAAGCAGACCATCGGTAACAGAGACCTCTCTAGGGTGAGTTCTCCTGAGATGCAGGGGAAAAACATGAGCAGCAGCACCAAGAACCCTAAAGATGACAAATAGGTTTACTGGCCTGGGCTAGAGGAAAGGAGGCATTAGGGCTAAAAACAGAAAAGCAAATGTGTCATTTCTCTCCATAACCTCCTTTTGATCTCAAATAGCGTGTGTTCTCACTTATAAGTGGGAGCTAAAGAATAGGTACACTTGGGCATGAAGATGGAAATCATAGACACTGGGGACTCCAAAGTAGGGAGAATGGGACAGGTGCAGGAATTCAAAAATTACCTGTTAGGTACTATGTTCACTATCTTTTTTTTTTTTTTTGAGACGGAGTCTTGCTCTTTCACCTAGCCTGGAGTGCAATGGTGCAATCTCTGCTCACTGCAACCTCCACCTCCCAGGTTCAAGTGATTCTCCTGCCTCAGCCTCCTAAGTAGCCAGGACAACAGGTGCACACCACCACGCCCTGCTAATTTTTGTATTTTTAATAGAGATGGGGTTTCACCATGTTGGTCAGGCTGATCTCGAACTCCTGACCTCAAGTGATCCGCCTGCCTCAGCCTCCCAAAGTGCTGGGATAACACTCGTGAGCCACCGTGCCAGGCCTATGTTCACTCTCTGGGTAGCAGGTACACTAGAAGCCCAGTCCCACTATCATGCAATATACTCATGTAACAGACATACATATATGTACCCCCTGAATCTAAAATAACACAGAGATGCAGAAAAAAAAATTTTAAAAATGTTTTGAGAAATGTATAACAAGAGCCATAAAAGTGTTTACCCTTGTCCTAGTAATTCTGCTTGTAGATATTTATCTTAACGAAATAAACGGAAGTGTGTAGAATGATTTATAGATAAGCATGTTCACTGAAGCATTCCTCATACTATAGGAAAAGTTGGGGAAAAAACCCAATATACAAAAATGAGGAAACAGTTAATCATAATCAATCCGTTGGGATGACAGAATGCTGTGTAGATACATAAAAATCACATTTTCAAAGATGGTTGTTGATCAGTGAAAATGCCTAATCTATAACATTCTGTGGAAAAGACAGATACACGGCCATATATTCCATACAGTTATAATTTTAAATATGTGTGAACATGTGTGTATATGTAATATATGTTTTAAAAAATGGGAAAGAAATACACTAAAATGTTAACTCATCTCTAAGTAGCAGGATTATGAGATTACAGGTGATTGTTTCTGGTTCTTTATATTTTTTATTATTTTAATATTTTTCTACAATGAGTCTGTATTGCTTTTAATATCAGAAATCTCAATAATTTGGAAGGTTATGGTATTTATATGCATTGCTTTAAAATGATGAATGTTCTCTCTAAATCAGAAATGTGGACATCATGTTTTGTCTTTAGTGCAGCGCGGTGGAGTATTGTGATTAAACAGTGTATTTTCAAGCATTAATGACTCAACGAGCAGTTACTTACAGAGCACTTACTCAAAAAGTGTTGCCCTCTGACTTTATGCCCAAGAGCCAGGAGACTACAAAAAAGCAACAATGCCAGGTCTGCAAGGTGAAGGCAAGAAGCTCCCGTGCTAGGTACTTGTGACTGTCCTGTAACGCTAAAGAATGAATCATTTCCAAAGGTTTGGCAAACTCGCCCAAACTCACTCCCAAGGAGTCTAACCTTTGCCCAACTATCAAGGGCTCAGGCCCAGCTGCTTGGCCTGGTCTCACTGAAGTGTGGAGGCAAAGCATTTGCAGGTTCCTATTAGGACCTCGTGGCTCCTTTTTTTGTCTCATAAGGAAATTATGTGAGTTGAAGAGGCTTGGTGTGGTTTATGGTTGTACAGCTTAGTGCTTTCTTAGCATTCTGTTTAAGTGCTGACAACTTGATATTTTGATCAATGGTGCTGTATTTCTCCATATGTTAGGTTGACAGGCTAATAATTTCAGGAGTCAATTTCTCTCTCTCTCTCTTCTCCCAGTTTACGTATTTCTATTTTCCAATTCCCTTATGTGCATTTTGTAAATATCTCAAAACACTGGAGGCGGGGCCTCTGGGATCACTTGGCCCAATCCCCATATAATTGGATCCTTCGGGCTTGCTATATCTTTAAAGAAATTGAGGCCATCTTTTGTCACCAAGAAGTAAGCACCTGTTGTGTGACTGATGGAGATCTGTATACAGAGCACATTGCCCAGGGCAGGTATGATTTGGTTACAGGCAGCCTCTAGATGAATAAGAAAAGTTGGGATCAGGTTGTAAACATTTTGCTCACTGTAGCAGAGAGCCCTCAGTGAACAGAGAAGTGTCTAAACAGGGTGATTGACTGCAGCAGAAGCTGCCCAGGGATGCAACTCCTTCCCACGTTAGCCCACGGCCTTTCCATCCCTGAATCTGTGTTGCATGTGAGTCACTCCGACGGGCCATCTGCCAATTTTTAAGCGACATCAGTGAGCCCAGAAATTCCATTCTGTGTTGAGCAAAGGTCCTCCACACATTCCAGGTCTATGCCATCAAAGCGACTATTTTTCTCAACCCATCCCTTCCCCTTGAGAAAATAGGGGTCATTTATTTCCTGGGGTCACTATTTATACCCCATTGGCAGATAGTGGAGCCCAATGGTTAATAAGCAACCTTGTTTTAAATCTCATCTCTGTTGTTTGCAAGCTGTGTGTCTTTCAGAAACTTTACTTAAATTTCTTGAGCCTCAGTTTCCTCACAGGGGTATGGTCAAGTGATAATTACGTGTTTGCACTTTAACCCCGTACCTGGCTGATAGCAACCCCTCAGAGAAGAATTAACTTACAGATTTTATACATTCCTTCAGTACAATGTTTCTAACACACAAGGGGCGTATGTGTGTATTGTGAGTGGGAAGAAGGAAGGGTGCAGTTGGTGAGGCTTGCAGTCAGCATTGCTGGAGTCAAACTCTCTTTCCTTAGGAAGATCTGGATGAGCCAACATTTCTTACATATCATATGTGGAGGTAGCTTAGGTTTTTCTTTCAGCTCTTCAATCACTTGAAAGAGCATTCGGTGATAATGAGTAGGTTTTGAAGTCTGTGAACTAAACTAAAGTACAAATAAATGGGATGGTGAAATTTTGTTTGTGCCTTAAGGGAACTGACTTGCTTTTACCCTCTCAGTATGTGTGTTCTAACATGTCATCTCCTAACAATTCCCTCCGTTCGTTTTTTTCTCCTCATTTCTTCTCCTCTCAAGTAACAGTATTTTTAACAATCGTTCAGCTCTTCAGAAACTTAAAAATCATGAGATGATCCTTAAAAAATAGAAACTAATATTGATCACACGGTGCGTAATAACTCCACATCTATGCACTGGCAAATGGTGGAACAAACAAATAACCTCAGCTTGCTTTGTTGTCATTCTGGATTGCTGAATTCTAGGCAAGTGAGAACTGGTCCTTCAAAGCACCAAAAGAAAGAAAGAAAGGAAAGAAAGGAGGGGGAGAGGGAGGAAGGGAAGAGAAACAAAGAAAAAGAAAGGACAGAGGGAAAGAGAGATGGAGGGAAAGGAGGGTGGGAGGCAGAAAAAAGATTTTGGGCAGAAAACTTTCTAAAATGTAATTCAACCTTCCCCACTTTCTTCAAGAGTGGAGGAACTTCATTTAACTTCTTTTTGTAAATTTGTTTGGGCTTAAAGTAATCATAAAAAGAACCGCTTTCACTGCTGTTGGATTAAAAAAATGGGCTTAGGCCACTGAGAGACAGGGAGAGACAGAGAGAGACAGAGAGAAATATTTGCCTGCCCACTGAGAGGTCCCAAATTACTGTGTCTTTTGGAATTCTTGTGCCTGTCTGTTTTTTACACTTTTCTGTTGCTCCCTTCTCTGGGCTGTTAGCAGTTATTTCTTGTTAGTGTGTAAGGCTATGCAAAGCCTTCTCCCTATTGCTGATTTTCTATTTCTGAATTGCTGTGTACTATGGAGAAACTCACACTGGTTAGGGATATGTGCACAATAAACATAGATGCTTTCTAAGTCAGGGACTGAGGGCTGCTTCTTCTATGACAAAAGTATGAGAAAAGCATTTCTCAAGTATTGTTTTTATTTTTAACAAATTCATTGTTTCTAAGCTATTTTCTAGATATGTGAGGTTAGCAAAGGCTCAGTTCTATGTAAATAGAAATATGTATAAAGTATTGTCAACCTCCCGGCCCCACCTCTGGCAGAGATTGGTTACTCAAATGCTTATATTCAGATGATATATTTCTTCCTTGCCCTGAAGTTTTGAAAATTTTAATAGCTCCGTGGATTGAAACGACAGGAGAGAAAAATATTTCAAGTCTCTTTTAGTAATTTTTACGCTCATAAAAATGTTCCCAGTGTATCAAAGGCAAGTTTGATCTCAGAGAGCTAATATCCTCCAAAATGTATCTCAGGTGCCATCTCCCTACTGAAGACCCT
Source organism: Sapajus apella (assembly GCF_009761245.1). Lineage (NCBI taxonomy): Eukaryota > Metazoa > Chordata > Mammalia > Primates > Cebidae > Sapajus > Sapajus apella. The sequence goes on along the minus strand of NW_022436989.1, from coordinate 12,929,815 downwards.
TTCCCCTTTTCCCAATTGGCTTATAAACTCATCGTCCAAGTGGGCAAAGGACATGAATAGACACATCTCAAAAGAATACATACAAGTGGCCAACAAACATTTAAGAAAATACCCAGGATTACTACTCATCAGAGAAATGCAAATGAGAACCACAATGATGCCATCTACACCAGTCAGCATGGCTATTAAAAAGTCAAGAAATTGCAGATGCTAACGAGGATGTGCAGAAAAAGGAATGCTTATACACTCTCATTGGGAATGTAAAATAGTTCAGCCCCTATGGAAAACAGTATGGAGATTTGGCAAAGAGCTAAAAATAGAACTACCATTTGAACTAGCAATCCCACTACTGGGTAACTACTCAAAGGAAAATAAATCATTCTATCAAAAGACGCCTGCAGGCAGATGTGTATTGCTGCACTAGTCACAATAGCAAAGTCATGGAATCAACCTAAGTGCCCATTCATGGTGGGCTGGATAAAGAAAATATGATACATACACACCATGGAATACTATGCAGCCCTAAAAAAAGAATCAAATCATCTCCCTTGCAACAACATGGATGCAGCTGGAGGCCATTGTCCTAAGTGAATTAACATAGAAACAGAAAGCCAACTTTTGTGTGTTTTTACTTATCAATGGGAGCTAAACAATGGGCATACGTGGACATAAAGATACAAACAGTAGACACTGGGGATTCCAGAAGAGGAGAGGAAGGACGTGGGGTAAGGGCTGAAAACTACCTGTTGGGTACTATGTTCACGATTGGGGTGATGGATTCAATAGCAGCCCAAAGCCCGGCGTGACGCAATATACCCTTCGAACACACCTCCACAAATACACCCTGAGTCTAAACTTTTTTTTAATTTAATTTCTTAGAAACTCATTTTCCATGCCTGGTCATTTCTGTTTACGATTTTGTTAGTCAAAACTGCTATCTAGGCAGTTGCCAGTCCTTCGGGATTTCCAAGCAGAAACTATAACAAGAATTAAAAACCAGTGGGCTGGGAGCTCCAAGTCCCCAAACACCTTCACAGTCAACCATGTGATGTTCCTCATTTACGAACCACAAGCAGAGGCAAGCTGCGGGGTCTGCTGGATCAGAGCAGATTGCAGCCAGGCTGGCCTTCCCCAAGGAGCCACACACTGTCCCCTGGACCCTGGGATGCCCCTACTCCCCCGACTCTGTTTATGTTCAGTATCACACACTGAATGATCACGTGCTACACTTCACAGTCAGCAAGTTTATCTTGAGTTAAAATTTGACCAGTAGAAACCAAGTTGTGTTTACCCCCGTTCTGTAGCAAGTCATGCGCAAATTGCACCTGTGAACATTTTCTTTCTTTCTTTTTTTTTTTTTTTTGAGACGGAGTTTCGCTCTTGTTACCCAGGCTGGAGTGCAATGGCGCGATCTCGGCTCACCGCAACCTCCGCCTCCTGGGCTCAGGCAATTCTCCTGCCTCAGCCTCCTGAGTAGCTGGGATTACAGGCACGTGCCACTATGCCCAGCTAATTTTTTGTATTTTTAGTAGAGACGGGGTTTCACCATGTTGACCAGGATGGTCTCGATCTCTTGACCTCGTGATCCACCCGCCTCGGCCTCCCAAAGTGCTGGGATTACAGGCGTGAGACATCGCGCCCGGCCGCAATTTTCAGCACACATTCTGTACTCCCTCCATAGTTCTCATGGCAATGAATGCTGCGGGGAAAGCCAGCAAGTGTGAAAGCTTTGGCAAATATTCAAATCCTCTCCAGAAATGGTTCACAATCACGGCCATCAGGGTACATGGGTAATGACCATCCTCATCGTCAGAGCACAGTCATTGAGTTGAGTCGTCTCTCTTCCTATAAATGCAAACTCAACCCAATAGCCCCTCTCCTGAACAGATTAGAAACTCTAAATGCTGTGACAAATATTTTCTCACTGTAATAAGAATACTCTACACTTAGACTTTCTTTTGTTAGAATTTAAAAGAATTTTATAGACTGGATTTCAAAACACTTTCCAACTGTTTTATTTCCTATTTATGCACTGGTCGCAATGTGTTAAGCACTATTTAAGTGCTTTCAAACATTATTAATTCATTTATTCCTCCTGACAACTTGGCGAGATAAGTACCATTACCCCATTTTACAGATCTGCAAACTGAGACACAAAGAGATTAAGTAATTTGTCCAAGGTTACATACATTGCTAGTAAGTGGCAGAGCCAGTGAGTTGAACCCAGGCCCAGACAAGAGCAAGTATATACCCATTTTCCATGCTGTCCTACTAAGTAAAATGTACGTATTGGTAATATTATCTCGCTGTCTCTCTCTCTCTTTTTTTTTTTTTTTTTTTTTTTTTTTTTTGCAGATAAATTGAAGAGAAGCTGATTTGCTAGGGCTATCAAAACAAAGTACCCTAGACTGAGTAATTTAAGCAATATAATTTATTTTCTCACAGTTCTAGAGGCTAGATGTCTGAGCTCAAGGTGCCATCGGGGTTGGTTTCTCCTGAGGGCTTTCTCTTTGGCTAATAGATGGCCACCTTCACCGGCTCACTTTACATGGTTTCACTCTGAGTGCATCTGTACCCTAATTTCCTCTTCTTAAAAAACACCAGTCATGCAGAATTAGGGCACACAGTAATGACTTCATTTGAGCTTAACTACCTCTTTAAGAACCTGTCTCCAAATAGAGTCCCATTCTGAGGTAGTGGGGCTAGGGGTTCAACATGAATTTAGGGGGACACAATTCACTGTAACATCTACCACATAGTCATAATATGCTAGCCATTATATGAAATGTCAAAATGTGGAGCTCCAAATTATTTGAGAAGGCACAATATTCATTGTGGATGTTTATTTTTATTTGGTTTTTTTTTTTTTGAAACAGAGTCTTGCTCTGTTGCCAGGCGCCAGGCTGGAGTGCAGTGGCGCAATCTCGGCTCACTGCAATCTCCGCCTCCTGGGTTCAAGCAGTTCTCCTGCCTCAGCCTCCCAAGTAGCTGGGACTACAGGCGCATGCCACCATGCCCAGTTAATTTTTGTATTTTTTTTTTAGTAGAGACAGGGTTTCACCATGTTGGCCAGGATGGTCTCGATCTCTTGACCTCCTGATCTGCCTGCCTCAGCCTCCCAAAGTGCTGGGATTACAGGCGTGAGCCACCGCGGCTGGCCATGGACATTTATTTGAATGACAAAGTTGACACAGCTCTTGTTTCTTTCCTAGATGGTTGGCTTGACCACGCTTTCCAATTTGAGGTGGGTCTGACGACACGGAGGTGTAGTGCTTACCATTGTTTTACTTTGACTTCCTCACTCCGTATGCCAAGTGTGAGAAACTGTTCATCTCTCTCTATCATCTATGTTTCAACTCTCTCTCTCGTCATCTACCTTTCATCCGTGTATCTATTTATCTATCTAACTTTCTATATGTCAATCAATCATCTCAATGAACCGCAAATTAAGGAGTGAAGGGGTCATCTCGTTAGTATGTGTGTCTTGGGCATGTCTTTAAAAAGACTCCATTTTAGCTTTCTCATTATAAAATGTGTCTTTTAAGCCAACTGTAGAAAGTATGACTTAGTATAAAGGGAAGGAGCTTTATGGCAGGAAATCTAAGGTAAGCCATCTTTTATGACTAGAAGTAAATCCCTGGGTACAGGGGGAAATCAGAGATGTGGAAATAATAGGCGTGTGTATATGTAAGTATGAGATATTCATCTCACAGCGCCTGTCCTGTAGAGGGTGATTTAAAAATATTAAAGGAAGGAAAATGGTATCCTGTCCCAGTTTTTTTTCCAACAAATGGCATAAACAGATACCTGCAATGATTTAGGTCCCTACAATGATTAAGCACATGTAACAGTGTAATTTTACTTCTCATATAAAAGCAAATATTATCCTGTCTCTCCTAGTTCTAATTCTAATTCCCCAAGTACAGCATGTCCTTCTTAACTGTGTTCATCACTTCTGCAATTACTGTGAATGTGGAAGTGCTATTTAAACACATTTTAGAGCATTATACTACTGTTAGCATGAATGTTAGCCACTCCTTTCCCTTCTTTTGGTTTTGAATCCCAGAAACTAAAAACAACATTGGACACTAGTGAAGTGAAGTTACCAGCATAATGCTGAGTAAACTACGGCAAGCCTTTGTTAACCCTAGTGTTGTAATAATGAGGTTCAGCATTTGTTTTTTAAAATTTCAAAATCTGCGGTCTTTTAACAGATGTTGGGCTTAGTTCAGTGTCCTTCACTGTGACGACTTTCCTTTCCAGTGGGTTACGTGTGCCATGATTGAGGATCTGCCTGTGTTCTTCAATGAATGGACAGAAATGTAGATCCAGAAAAAAATGTGCCTGTAAGTTCCTCACTATTTTGGAAATTGCCAAGTGGTTACTGTAGTGGATTATAGTATTGTTTGCAATTATTTGTCCTTTCTTCTTTAAAAGGATTATCCATCCCTGCTTTAGACCCCTTATAGATAGGTAAATATATTTCCCTGACTCCCTGTCAGGCTTGGTCATGTGATTTTCATTAGCCAATGACATGTGAGTAGACAAGGTATATGCCACTTAGGAGCAGAAGCTTTAAATGTGATGGTGTGATTCTGCTTGGTCTCTTGCTCTTCTGCCCTCATCCAAGAGAAAAGAATTTCCCAGATAGGAGCTGCTCCTTCAGCTGCATCCTGGGATGAGAAAATAGCTGCGACAGCAGACTCATAGCCTGCATGTCTCATGAGGAAGAAATAAATTGATGATGTAAGCCACTGAGGTTTTGGGGGATTGTTTGTTATGCAGTGAAGCTGACTAATACAGTTACACAAGATTTTGCTGAGATTTGCACAGATAAAACAAGGTAGGATGTTAGTGCAAGAAGATGTTATATTTCCAACTGGTAAGGGCTAGTTTATAAACATGAAAGAACACATAGCTTACATAACATTTGTTGGAGAATATGCCCTAGAAAATCATGATATCACAGATATACACTAAATATCTGAAGGCAATTAACGAGAAACATTTCCAGCAGATGAGTTCTTTAATAAAGACAGAGCTTGTTTCAGAATTGGTATCTTCCTGAATATTTGGTTTGTGTAGACATTTTTACAAAGTTCTGTTAATATTTTTCCAAAGTGTATGATAGGTTACAGATTATAGCTCTGCACACCGTAGGTTTCGTGATAAGTGTTTATTGGGTGTAAATATTACAAGGAGAAGACTGGAGCGCCATGATAAAACTTGAGCTTAGAATAGTACCTAGTATAGATTAGATGCTAACAAATACTTATTCGCCGACTGAATAAATTATAGTACTGTAGAGTTTAGGTAAGATACGGGGTAACCTTTATCCTGAGGTTTGTTTGCTGTTTATTTAATTACGAATTCTCTCCCTTCTCATTCTATAAAGACGCTGGGTCAACTCACTCTGGAGGTTGTGCCTAATACAACTTATCTTCTTTTTCTTTGTTTTTCTACACAGAAAGTGGGAATCGTCAGAGTGAGAAGAAAAGGTTTAAAATGTTTGAAGAACTTTAGCGTTTTGTAACGGTATTCCCTTACCCCTTTTCCCTGCTTCTTGAGTATTTGTGGCTTGTTGCTGTTGTTTCTGTGATTGATGCCAAGTCCACTCCGGCGGCTCCTGCTCTGCTCTGTACCTTAGGCTGTGCTGGCCATGACTACGAGCAGAAGACCCCATTCAGAGTCTCGGAGGCTGTGTTGGAGGACAGTGAATGGAGAGAATGCAGTCTTGGAAATTTGGAAATAGGTGGGATCCAAAGAGAACCCCCAATATAGCATCTGCTTATTGTTCATAAAATAGTTGGTGAATGCATGAATATATACGCTTTGAGACAGTAGAGATGCTTGTACGAAGAGCAGCTGAACACCTGGTGAGGATAGCAATACTTGTGTGTGTCCTAGCTGTGAGCCTATGCCAGGGTTAAGTCTCCTAGGAAACCAGGGTATCACCACACTGTGCCAAACCCAATCTCATGATGGTGGCAAGAAGTTTAGCTTCCTGCCCCACCTAAGTGAGGGTGTACCTAGTGTTAGTAAATTTCATAAATATAACATTTTAAGTATTAAATAGATTTCAATTAGATACGTTATGTATTTCTGAAATTAAATAATTAACAATAATAAACCTCCTCATTTACCTTCAAATATTGAGGTAGTGAGAGAAGAGTAATCATTTAGGTTTATGCTTTTCGGGGTATCAGTATTGAAGAGTGCTCAGGAATGGCTGAAGTTGTCTTTTCTCTGTCTGAACCTCCTCCACTAATTTGTGTGCTCTGGAAAGGCAGAAGCTATACATGCCTGGTTCACTGCTGGGTCCTCAGTTACTACCTGGGTTCCCATCTTGTTATAGGCACTAATACACACTCGATGACCGCTCGATGAGCGGTACTGAGAAAGCCGAAAGCCACGGCAGGGCCAGCCCATATCATTGCTTGGCAGGAGCCGCTCCTAAGTCGGTGTTGCCCTGGGGAGTCTGAGAAAACACCTACATGGATAAATTAGTGCATTTCTGGCGAAAGGACCTCACTGAAATATCACTATAAATTAGTTGCCGAAAAAGAGTACTTCAGGTGACTCACACTTGTAATCTCAGCACTGTGAGAGGCCAAGGCAGACGGATCACTTGAGGTCAGAAGTTCAAGACTAGCCTGGCCAACGTGGCAAAACCCTGTCTCTACTAAAAATACAAAAATCAGCCTGGCGTGCGCCTGTAGTTCCAGCTACTTGGGAGGCTGAGACAGAAGAATAGCTTGAACTCTGGAAGTGGAGGTTGCGGTGAGTGGGGACCACACCACCACTCCAGCCTAGGTGACAGAGCAAGACACTGTCTCAAAAAAAAACAAAAACAAAAACAAAAACAAAAAACACTTGATATTGAATGTTAAACATGGACAGATATCTATAATATTAATAAGGCCTTTCATGTGTTGAGCAATACTGTATTGTGGTATGTTTTAAACACTGACATTAATTTATTTAATGTTCACAACCACTCTATGGGTGCTGTGGCAGGCAGCCTATGCAATGGCCCCTGTTGATCCTCACCTCCTGGCATTCACTTCCTTTTATAATCCCTTCTCCTCGAGTGTGGACTGGATTCATATACTTGCCTTGAATGAGTAGAGTATGTCAAAGTAACAGGATGTCCCCCTTCAAGATCAGGATGTAAAAAGTCTGTGGCTTCTGTCTTTGGTGCTCTAGTTGCCATACCGTGAGCTGCCCTGTAGCGAGGTCTATGTGACAAAGCACTGAGGGAGACCCCCAGCCAACAGCCAGTGAGGAAGTGAAACTCTCAGTCCAACAGACTATAAGGGATGGAATCCTGTTGACAACCACGTGCATGGACTTGGAAGAGGATCCCACCCTAATCACTAGTCACACGTCAGATGGGACCGCAGCCTCAGACAGTAGTTGGACTGCAACCTCATGAGATACTTTGAACCAGAAGCTCCTGGCTGAGTCGTGCCTGGTTTCATAACCCACAGAAGTTGTAGCTAATACATGTTTATTGGTTCAAGCTGCTAAGTTTTGGGGTAGTTTATCATACATCAATAGATAACTAACATAGGCAGGTACTGATATTATTTGCATTTTTCAGAAGAGGAAACTGAAGTTTAGAGAGGATAAGAAATGATGGAGCCAGGATATGGACCTTCAGATATGACTCCAGGGCTGCGCAGTTGAGAACTAGAATCAATTTTGGATAGTGTTAAGCACATTACGGTTGTTCAGTCCAGGCTGGTACTGTGCAGAAACTTCGTGCTTCCAGATTTTAGACGAGCTAGTATGAGCAGACGAAAGATGGTCTCCTCCCAAGCCAGGTCAAGATTTTAAAAGAAACACGAGAAAAAAATTATAGATCATGCAGGCAACGATAAAGCATTAACATTCCATTTCTAACAAAGATGATCTTAGTATCAGTCAGAGTTCTCCAGAGGGACAAAACCAATAGGAGACAGATGGATGGAAAGATAGATAGATTAGATAGATAGATAGGCAGACAGACAGACAGACAAGGGAGGATTATCAGGGGAATTGGCTCATGTGATTAAGGAGGCAGGGAAGTCCCACAACAGGCTGTCTGCACACTACATGCCCATAGTGTAGCTCAGTTAAAGTCCGAAAGACTCAGAACCAAGGAAGCCAGTGGTGCAGCTCTCAGTCTGAGGCCCAAGGCATGAGAACCAAGGGTGTCCTGGAGTCCAAAGGCTGAAGAGCCTGAAGTTCTGCTATCCAAGGGCAGCAGAAGCAGGATGTCCCAGGTTCAGGAGAGAGAAAGAAGGAATTCTCCTTTCCTCTGCTTTGTTGTTCTGTGTGGGCCCCCAGCTGACTGGATGGTGCCTGCCTACATTGAGGGTAGATCTTTCCCACTCGGTCCACTGACTCATGTGCCAGTCTTCTCTGGAAACACCCTCACAGACACACCCAGATTTGAGGCTTTACCAGCTCTCTAGGTATTCCTTAATCCAGTTAAGACCTAAAATTAACTATCACAGCTTCCCTGCCTTCCAGTCCACCACTCAAAAATAACCACTCTCAGCACTTCCTTCTGTTCTCTATTCCCTCAAAATTAGGCAAAGCACAGCAAATGTGGATGTACATTTGCATCTATAAAAATATTGTGTGTGTGTGTGTGTGTGTGTGTACACATATACACATACAGTTGACTCTAGAACATCATGAGGGTTAGGTGCACCAATCCCCAACACAGTTGAAAAAATCTGCACGTTAACTCTTGACTCCCCTAAAACAAAACTACCAAAAGCCTATTGTTGATCAGAAGCCTTACCAGTAACACAATCAAGCAACACCTATTTTGTATGTTACACGTATTAGATACTGCATTCTTAGAAAAAAGTAAGCTACAGAAAAGAAAATGTTATTAAGAAAATCATAAGGAAGAGAAAATATACTTACTATGTGTCACGTGGAAGGGGATCATCCTAAAGGTCCTCATCCTCATTGTCTTCATGTCGAGTAGGCTGAGGAGGAGGGAGGAAGAGGAGGGACTGGTCTTGCTGTCTCAGGGGTGGCCGAGGCAGAAGAGAATCTGTGTATAGTGGACCTGCACAGTTCCAGCTCATGTTGTTCAAGGGTCAATTGCATACACAACACCACACACACACACACACACACACACACACACACACACGTGTGCAAAAATTGGGGATCATGGTTGTTTCTATTATTTATTGCTACATAACAAATCACCCCCAAACATAGTGGTCTAAAACAGCAGCAAGTGTTTGTCCCCACTTCTGGTTTCCGTGGGTCAGGAATGTGGAAAGAGCTCAGCAGGCTGGCCTGGTATTGCTTGTGCAGAGGCAGGCAGAGGCTGAAGCTTGGAGCACCTGAGCATGTCTCTCTCCCCATCTTCTTTCCACTTGTGTTAGTTTGGGCTTCCTCTCAGCATGGCAATCTCAGGCGGCCCACTTAGCCACTAAAGGCTTAAGAACAAGTATCCTAGCAACGAGGCAGAAGATGCATCACTTTTTACATCCTAGACTCAGTATCACATATTATCATTTCTCTCCTCCCCTGTTGGTCAAAACAACCACAAAAGCCTGTCCAGTGTGAAGGGGATTTCATCTCCCAATGGAAGAAATGTCAAAGAATTTGGAGACAAAGTTTTACATTACCATAATGCTGTACTCACACCACTCTCATGTGGAGCAGGTGCACACATCCAAGAAAGTCTCTTGGGTGTAAAAGAGTGTAAAAAAAAATTGAGCTTATATTTCTTTGTTTTAATTCACCCCTTTTGCTCTATTTTTGTATCTGATTATATACCTGTATGTATTCTATAAATAAATAAATACATTGGGGGATGTGCCCAAATGTGTTTTTGTACAATTTAAAAACTTTATCAAATATTGCTGAATATGTTGCCCTTAGCCTTGCTTCTTTATTTTCTACATATTAAAATTAAAGATCCTCTATATGCAAGCTCTACCAATCAACTTTTCACTTTTTTAAAAACTACTTCATAAAGTTCTATTGTCTAACCAGTCTCAGCTGGTGGACATTTTAGGTAAATTTCAGTTGTTCCTGCTATTGTAAGCAATGCTGTAATGTCCATCCTTGTCCTGTACGTTTTGGCATAATCTAGTCAAGGTAGTAGTAGTCTAAACTCATGCAGTCGAATTCCTGGATCAAAGGGAGCATACATTGAAAATTATAATTGTTATTTTTAAATTGCTCTCAGATGAGTCTATTAATATTGGCAAATGACTATCAGTCGACAGTCCTCATAACGATATTTGTGAGTTCCTTTCTCCACATATCTTCACTGGCACTAATTATTTTAAAAACTTTATAATCTTTGCCAATTACGTGAACAATGATATCCTGTTATGATTTGGATATGCATTATTAATTTCAAGTGAATGTGCTTATCAGACATCTGTGTGATTTTTCTTATAAGCTGCCCATTCAAATTCTTTGCCCAATATTTAATTTACTGGTTCGTGCCAGCTTTTCTGTATTGGTTTGTACCACCTTTTTATAATCTAAGAAAATTAAGCCTCTTTTTCTCATATATGTTGCAAGTATTTGTCCTGGTTATCACATTTTTAAAAGTAATTTTGTCATACAAAAAGTGTGCATACTTTTATGGTATAAATTTATAATTTTTTAAATCTATGGCTTCTATACTAGAAAGGACTTCTCTATACAGAGATACAGAGATTATCAATAAACATATCTTTTTTTTTTTTTCTTTTTTTGAGATAGAGTCTTGTTCTGTCACCAGACTGGAGTGCAGTGGTGCGATCTCAGCTCACTGCAAGCTCCACCTCCCAGGTTCAAGCAATTCTCCTGCCTTCGTCTCCCAAGTAGCTGGGACTACAGGCACTTGCCACCGTGCCTGGCTAATTTTTGTATTTTTTGTAGAGACGGGGTTTCACCATGTTGGCCAGATGGTCTCGATCTTCTGACCTTGTGATTTGCCTGCCTCAGCCTCCCAAAGTGCTGTGATTATAGGTGTGAGCCACCACGCCCAGCCCACACACCCATGAGTTTTAAAATCTTATGGTTTCAAATTTTATCTTTAAGTTTTTTATCCACATGGAATTTATTGGTGGTGAGAGTACGGTAAGAACGAGCTTAATGGATTTTTTTAAGTGGCTAGCCGCTGGTTCCAACACCATTTGTTGAATAGCCCTTCTTGTCACCTCTTACAACCAACACTTATTACTTTCACCTGATCTGCACTCATCAAGTATCTAATACTTACTACTTTGGGTAGATGTTGACAATTACCTAGAATCAGGGCAGAAGCTACTGTTGCTATAAAGAGAAGGCCCTTATATATAACTTCCTACTACAAGCATATACATGCCCTTAGAGGCTAAGCTGATCTGTCCACCCACCTCCAGCCTCTCTGAGATCATTTTTCCTCATGTATATTTGGCAATTCTTACCCACTTGATTTTTTTTGTGCTTGCTCTGTTGCCCAGGCTAGAGTACAACAGCACAATTTGGGCTCACTGCAACCTCTGCCTCCCGAGTTCAAGCATTCTCCTGCCTCAGCCTCCCAAGTTGCTGGGATTACAGGTGCCTGCCACCATGCCTGGCTAATTTTTTATATTTTTAGTAGAGACAGGGTTTTGTCATGTTTGCCAGGCTCGTCTAGAACTCCTGACCTTAGGCAATACGCCCGCCTCGGCCTCCCAAAGTGCTGTGATTACAGGCATGAGCCACCATGCCTGGCCACCACTTGATCATTTTTTGGGTCAGTGCTCTAGGCACAACCACTCTGTAAGTCACTTTCACAAAGTGCTCTTCAAGATTATTCATGTTCATCTCAATAGATGCAGAAAAAGCATTTGACAATGTTCAGCATTCTTTCTTGATTAACAAGTCTCAACACTTTAGTTACAGAAGGAAACTTCTTCAACATAATAAAGGCTATTTATGAAAATCCCAGAGATAGCATCATAAGCCGTGGGAAAAATTGAAAGCTTTTCCTCTAAGATCCAGAAAGGATGCCCATTCTTGCAACTTCTATTCAACGTAGTATTGAAAGTGCTAGCCAGAGCAGTCAGACAAGAAAAAACATAAAAGGCATCCAAATAAGAAAAGAAGTAAAATTTTACCTGTTTACTGCTGAGATGATCCTATATGTAGAAAACCCTAACAACTTCAAGCACACAAACACACACAAACCTGTTTAAACTAATAAACAAATTCAGTAAAGTTGGAGGATACAAAATCAGCATACAAAAATCAGTATCTTTCTTCACAACAATAATGACTTATCCAAAAAATAAAAAATAAAGAAAACAATTTCACTAATGATGACATTAAAAAGAATAAAATAATTAAGAATAAATTTAACAAAATAGCTGAAAGATATGTACATTGAAAATTATAAAACATTGATAAAAGAAATTTAAGATGACACAAATAATGGAAAGAGATCCCATATTCATGGATTGAAATAATTAATATTGTTAAAATGTTCATACTACACAAAGGAGTATGAAGATTCAAAGCCATCCTTGTCAGTATTCCAATGGCACTTTTTACAGAACTAGAGAAATCAATTCTAAAATCTGGATGGACTCACAGAAGACCCCAATAGCCAAAGCTATTAAGAAAGAAAAACAAAGATGAAGACATCATACTTGGTGATTTTTAAATTTTAGTACAAACCTATAGTATTTGAAATAGTATGTTATTGGCATAAAAACAGACACATAAACCAACGGAACAGAATAGACAGCCCAGAAATAAACCCAAGCATATACAATCAACCAATTTTTGAAAACAGCACCAAGAAGACACATGGAGAAATCATAGTCTCTTCAGCAAATTGTGTTGGGGAATCAGGATAGCCACATGAAAATTAGACCCTAGCTCACAACACACACACAAATCAACTCAAAATAGATTAAAGATCTAAATTAAGACCTGAAAACGTAAAACTTATAGAAGAAAATAGGGGAAAGCTCTTTGATATTGGCCTTGGCAATGATTTTTTTGAATATTACATCAAAAAATCAGGCGACAAAAGCAAAAAAAAAAAATGGGACATATATATATATCACAGGGATTTGGTAAAGTAATTTCCCTGTGTTAGCACAACTTATTGAGGGATTGGGGATTATAAATGTCAGTCAAAGGAAAGGATACAATCACAGGTCTAACTCAGATCACAGACAAGCACAGCTTAAACATTTTCCTTAATCAGTATACTTTTATACACACACACACACACACACACACACACACACACACACACAGGAATATTATACAGCCTTTAAAAAAGAGATACTGCCATTTTTAACAATATGGATGAACCTGGAGGACATTATGTTAAGTGAAATAAGCCAGCCACAGAAAGGAAAATACTGTGACTCATATGTGAAATCTAAAAGAGAAGTTAAATACAAAGAAAAGAGACAGTAGAATGGCTGTTACTGGGGATGGGAAATGGAGAAATGGGGAGAGGTCGAAAGGTGCAAAGGTAGGATACATAAATCTGAAGGTATAGTATACAGCATAGTTAATAATCTTATACTGTATACTGGAAACTTGTGAAGACAGTAGATTTTAGGTGCTCTTACCATACACACGCACAAAAAATAACTATGCGAGATGATGAATATGTTAATTTGCTTGACTGTAGTAACTATTTCACTCTGTATATGTATGTCAAAACATCATGTTGTATGCCTTAAATATAGACAATTTTGTTAAAAAGGGAAAAACTACCAATGAATAAAATGGAATTTTTAAAACACCATTTGTCTCTGTGGAGTTGAATTGCTGTAGGATTGATATTGACATGACTCTTCTCTTTGTGAAGGCACATGGCACCTTGCACTGTGTATGAGTCCTTTTGGTTTGGTGGGGTGAGTACCCTCACCCTCTATTTATGTGATAAAAGCTAGGATTATGCTGGAGGTCTCTTTACCTCACAGTTGTTTTTTTGTTTGTTTGTTTGTTTTCATTTACCTAATTAATCTAGGCTGCTTGGAAAAAGTTATGTTGGTGCCGGGATTCAGCCCTGGCCTGGACAGAGGTGGCCACTAGAGTCATTAGCATGGACATCGGCACCAGTGACTACGTAGGTCCCAGGATCGTAGCCAGCTGCCTCCGGAGATCACTTGAGAGGTGCAGAGACTGTGGGGCAGCCCCTCATTCTTGTCTGAGACAGTGACGCCCTCCCCACTGAGGAATTACGCACAGTTAGCAGAGGTGGGAGCTGGGTTCTTCCACATCCTGCAGCAGATCAGAAATCCCAGGGTGGGGACAGGAGGATAGATTTGTTGTGCCAGCTCAGCACCCACTCCTCCTGTGTGCCGAGGAGGGCTGCTGAGATCCTCCAGTGCTCTGGGCTGGGCCAGGACCCAGAATTCCACCTGAGGCTGGAGAGGCTTCAGAGCTCAGCCCCTGGCCAGCGGAGTCCTGGGAGAGCGGGCAGGACTTGCAGATACAATCTCAGCAGTGGGACTGTGCGGGTGGCCCCAAGGCCCCTGGCTCCACAGATGAGACTCAGAAGCACAGCCACCTCAATTTGAAAACAATTTATCACACTATTTAAAGGGGTCTGCAGGCTCAAGACCTGACTAGATTTAGAGCCCCAAGGTTAACAGAAATCAGACAGTTGAGAATGAGAATTTCACATAAATAAAAATCTGAAAGTACAATGTGCAACTGAGAAGCTGCAATGATCTTTTCTTTCTAGGCTATGGATAATTTCCATCGTCAGATACATTATTCCTGACCAGGGGAGTGGGGAGTGTGAATAGGGCCACTGACTTTTTTGTTCATTTAAAATCACTGTAATTTGCTGAGGAAGGTTGAATGACTCCTACATTTTTTTTAAGGCAGCTCTGAAATGAATGGCTTCATTTAATGAAATCACAAAAGAAGGAATACCAGCAAGACCACCCAGGCCCCAGCTCCAGTTTTTCCTGAAGAATCTAGCCGCATCTCCCTTTTTGAAGGCAGAGTTTCATCTTGTAATTAGAAGATTCCTTTGTTTTTTTAATGATCCTAAAGCACTGGTGTCAACTGAGGGAAATTACCTTTTTTTTTCTTTTGAGATGGAGTCTCGCTCTGTTGCAAGGCTAGAGTGCTGGAGTGCAGTGGCGTGATCTCGGCTCACTGCAACCTCGGCCTCCCGGGCTCAAGCAATTCTCCTGCCTCAGTCTCCCAAGTAGCCGGAACTACAGACGTGCCCCACCATGCCCAGCTAATTTTTCTATTTTTAGTAGAGACTGGGTTTCACCATGTTGGCCAGAATGGTCTCAATCTCTCGACCTCATGATCTGCCTGCCTTGGCCTCCCAAAGTGCTGGGATTCCAGGTGTGAGCCACCACGCCCAGCCGGAAATGACCTTTTAGGCAACAACTGCAGCCATCACTGGGGGCTTTCAGTGTAAGAGGCCCACACTGAAGTCACAGGCTATGAAGCTGCCCTATGAGAGGCAGGTGAGGCTCCCTGGGCAGGTAACAGGTGTGGAAGGGGGCATCCAGGCACATGTCCTGCTGTGGTTCACAAAAGGTGCCACCACCACTGTCTGTAGGAGGCCGACAAAAACTATTTTGCAAAAAGAGGCCATGACTGTTTTGATCTTGGAAGGTTTACGTGTCCTCTTCACTTAAGAGTTTAAGTGCTCCTCCCCAGGCGGCGTGAGCATCTGAGGCCCGCGCCTGTGGCAAGACGCAGCTATGAGCCACCAGGTCCCTAAGGTACTATGTTGAATTTCTCAATCTGACTTTGTTTAGTTTGGGGAAAACATTTTTTTGGTGCTGAAAGAAAAATCACTGTGGTTTCTCTCCTACTCCCACCCTCTGTAATCGCCGCTTGCAAGAGTTGCACCATTTTCCCAGAAAACCAAAAAAATGAGGATGCTGGGCAGACATTCTTTGTGTCTTTTCTTCCATCTCCCTCTGCTCCAGGCAGTCTTGTCTGCTCCCTGTCCTTACACCTCCTTCCTTCATGCTGGGTTCACCTCTTTCTCCTTGGCAGATTTTCTCAATCCTCCCCTTGGTAAATAACGCCTCAGTAGACTTAGAGGCAGCCCAGGTCCTTCCGCCCGTACAGTGCCAGGACAACCTCTGCCCCATCACAGGCTCAGGCTGAGCCAGCCGCCAGGAGTCATCTCTGCAGCACCCTGCAGTCATCCTGCTTGATGTTTCCCTTCTCCCTATAGGCACTTGTAGCTCATCAAGTCACTCATCAACCACCAGTCCCTGAGCTTCCACTAAGGATCAATTGCATTGTGCAATATTATTTTGCACCTGCCTTTGGAAGCCTTCTAACGTCATTTCACATGCATAGGCATGCAGGCTTCTCTCCTCCACTGTGTGCTGTCAACTGACCTATTCCTGTCCTTTCTACTCCCTTTACCAGGGTGGTGTCAGGAGTGAGCAGCACATTAGTCAAAGCTCCTGGATTCTCTTAAACAGTTCAGCTACTGACTCACTATGTGAGTGTGGACAAGTCACTTCCCTTTCTCAGCCCTAACTTCTCCAGCCGTAATATGCTCTCTGTATGTCTGGAAAGAACAGCTAGAACAAAGGGGCTGTCCTCTATACGTAGGTTAACTCCATAATTTATTGTCCAACTTTCACTTTTGAGAACAACAGGGGGTGTTTTCATGATTATAACAGGACAGCTTAAACAAGTTCGTCCCTGGCACACCCAGGCTGTGTGGTGCATGCCAGTTTCTGGGATCTCAGGTGAGGATGGGGACAGGAGCAGGCATTCCTCAGCTTATCACCTGCCGGTTCACAGAGATGGAACATCAGCAGCTTGCTGCAGTCTGAGCTGCTGGGTTTGCTCTAGAGAAGGAGGCAAGAATTTCAGACTATCTTTCATAGATTTCTGACCCATGTGCAAAAACAGTCAGACATAACTCTCCAACACCCAAAGGGTCATCTGACAAATGGTGGGTAAAGATGAGCAAAACTGTTAGAGTGACAAAGAAGGCTCTAATCTGTGCACTGTAAGTCCCAGCCTCAAACCTTATGCCACGCCGTGCCCCTCTGAAATTTAAACCACCCTGATACCAAGCACTTGCCTATTTCAGGTGTCTAAAATAACACCCAGCCAAGTCAATGAAGTTGAGCCCTGAGGAAGGGGCAAAGGACCCCAGCATGGCTCTAAGGGGTCTTAGTAACTTCTGAGAATTCAGAAGTGGAAGTGTTTGCATATAAGAGCTACATCTGGGCCTGCAGCTCTCAGAGCCCTGGACTTAATTCCTTCTGGGGAGGAATATCCAGGTAGGAACAGAGAACCAGGATGCAGCATGCAACCACAGTCAGGAATCAACAGAAACAGAACCACCCATGCTTGGCTCGGAAACCAGATACCAGGCGCTAGGCAGGAATTCACCCTTGGTGAGCTGTTGCTTCATTCTCTAGTTCCTCAGGCTCCTGGACTCCTTGACAAAAGCCAAGCCAAACAGGGATCCCAGGTGAGGGCAGGCTGGCCAGCCAGTGCCAGCTCATTCAAGGTTAGACTAGGGCTGGGAGGATCCCTGGCAAACCTTCAGGATGTCAGGCACTCAACAGAATCGCAGAGGTAGGCAAGTTTCTGCACCTCCAACGTCCCAGTGGAAAGGTGCTAATTTCCCAAAGGTCTTTCATCAAAAGGCCCAAGTAATCTTTGGCCTTGGTCTAGCTAGAACCACTGGGATCTGGGACGAAACAGCAATTGCAGGTCTTGCTGGGAGTGTAGAGAGAGGTTGGCTACAAGTGGGTCCCAGGGTCACAAGGATCAGCCAGTTCCTAGGTGCAGAGTTGGGATCCGTGGGCCTTGCCCCTGAGCAGCCCCACTGACACCTGCAAGGACTTGTTTTACTATAAAAGGGAGAGGGAAGGGGAATGGGTTTGTTCCATCATCAAAGGTGGAGGGCGGGAGGAAGAAGAACAGGAGATGCTTGTCCAAGTGTATTTATTTTCTTCTAAAATGTAAACTGAATTGGAAATACCTACAGAAACACACAGGCACTTTGATCATCAGCCCATTGGGTGGGCAACATGTCTAATCTCTGCTCTGCCCTGCACACTGTGGGCACTTGAGAGATGTATAGGAACATCTCCAGTGTGGTGGTGGCCACATTTATTGGCTTTGTGACATTCATCAGGGCTTCCTTCTTATTAAAAATGCAAGGGCTGCAGCTATTTGGAAGGACACCAGGTATATTCACTCTCGGTAGAAAACATTTCTTCTTTCTCCAGGAACCCAAATGGAACACCCCAGATCTTGGGGAATACAGAGAAGCAGTGGGCAGAGAGTCTGTGGTGGTGGAGGTGGGACACAGAGCCGAGCTGTCCCCAGGTTAGATGTCTCAGATGAAGGAAGTCCTCCAGAGTGCATTTCCTCCTGGAGATTCTGCCATTGTTGACCGCGATGGTAAAGAATTGACTATATGTTTTATATTTATTTACTTCCATAGATTCTCCACTTCAATTCAGGGAGATAAGATTAGGGAGTTGGCCCATTTCGTCCCTTTGATTTCTTGTCATTCAGCCCCAAATGCAGAAGCTTGGTGGACAAGCCGCTCCCAGGGAATGAC
Organism: Sapajus apella; assembly: GCF_009761245.1. Lineage (NCBI taxonomy): Eukaryota > Metazoa > Chordata > Mammalia > Primates > Cebidae > Sapajus > Sapajus apella. Next base: position 12,911,274 of record NW_022436989.1, on the reverse strand, counting down.
AAACAGTGTGAACATTACAAGAGCGTAAACGTCGATGGTAGTGAGTGGGTAAGAGGGGCCAAAGAGGGAGAAAAGAACCAGTCCTGAGGAGGCTCCTCCTCACTCTGTCCAGTTTTTAAAACTCGAGTTTTTTCCTTAGTTCTTTGTTCTTTCCCTTGGCGTTGAGGCTGTCCCAGTAGACACAGGGAGGTTGGGGCAGGGCTGGAGCACTGCGGATCCTCTGATGTATGAGAATGAGTCACCCGCTCAGGCCTCTTTCTAGATAAGCAGAGATAAAGGCCCAGCTTTGTAGCAGCTGGAGTGTGAGAATCCCTCGCACTGATCTGGGTACAATGGGCCGACTGCAGGCCCAGGGGCCCTCAAGTCTCATCCCCAGTGGTCTACTGAGCTGTGCATGGGCCAACTCCCTAATCTTACCTCCCTGCATTGAAGTGGAGAATCTATGGGAGTAAATAAATGGAAAATAACACAGCCAATTCTTTACCATCACAGTCAATAACAGCAGAATTACTCCAGTACCTTCACTCGGAAGTCCCAGCCAAGCCTCCTCTGTGTGTTCCAGGTAGTTAGGCATGAAAGGGGCAGGAGAGGGCTCTCCCCACCGCCCACCAGAAATGTTGGGTGATGGTTCGGCCATCATCGCATGCCTTCTCTAAAAATGACAATTCCACGAGGCAGGAAGAGACTGTTTCCTGATGGTCCGCACCTGTTAACATCCAAATGTTAATTGAACGCAGGCCCCGGGGAGAAGGAACTTCCTGGGCATGCCTGTTAAGAGACAAAAATGGTGACGTGTGGTCACTACTCCACCAGAAAACGGAAGAAAGCCTCAGAGGGCCCTGCGTGGACCTTCCCCTAACCACACTCCGCATGCTCCATTCCAAAGGGTAAGGCGGGCACTGTGCATGCAGGAAACCCACCCTGTACGGGAAGACTCCTGGGAAAGAGGCGAGCCTATAAAGTCCCAGGATCAAGGTTAAAGACCCTCTTTTTTTAACTGTCTTCTTTAGCTCTCTTTTCTCTCTTGGACCTTCAGGCGCCTGCTTGGGTCTCTTTCAAGCGAATTTTCCTTTCTTTCCTGTTCTAAAGCCTTTTAACTAAACTTCCACTCCTGCTCTGAAACTTGCCCACTCTCTTTTTCTGCCTCATGCCCCTCAGTCAAATTATTTCTTCTGAGGAGGTAGGGACTGAAGTTCCTGCGGACCCATAGGGATTCTCTGCTGATAACTCGGGGTGACTCGGGTCTCTTCCCCTGCTGACATATGTAGCAAGTCCTGTCCTGGGCTGGCAGGCACCACGGCTGACACCGCATGTGCAGAGAGAGGGGAAAGACCAGGCAGTGACTCACGACATCACCCTCCTCTCTGGAAGTCAAGATGTAGGTCTCATCAGGTGCCCTGCAGTCTTCAGCGCTGGTCACAGCCAGAGCCCCTGCAATGCAAACCAGGATGAGGGAAAGCCACCGGAAGACGCCTACAGCGTTTTTTATTAGTAAATCCAGAGAACGTGTTATATAGAGCGTATGGCAATCACCATTGGATGCATTTATTCATTCACTCGTTCAGTAAGGAATTTTCCATTTCTTTATAAATGAGCAAAAGGTACAGGCTGGGTGGCCTTGGACAGTATCCGATTAATGAAAGACAGATTTGAATAAAAATGTGTAAGGTCTCGAATACCAGGCTACTTACTGCCTTAGTCAGTATTCAGAGGGGAGCCATTGGAAGTTTATAATGAGAAGGAAAACAAACACGATTTTCTGGTTCCTAATACTTTCCCATGGACAGTAACAGTTTGCCTAGAGATTCAGCAAGCCATGGTGTCTATAAGATGCATGGGTTGTTCTGAGCACCAGGATGCTGGCTGCAAGGTGCGGGGCCCTTGGTCCACCGGGGCCTGTCCTGGTCCCTAAGCAAGCTGTGGCAGGGCCTCTCTGGCGGCCCACCCAGTGGCCTGTGACAGGCGATCAGGAAGCAGAGGCAGAACAGTTGGGGCAGAACTAGGATGACTGAACCTCTCCTGCTTAGGTTCAGGGGCCCTCCCTCAAGGTGCGGCCTGTGTGAGACATGGATCCATAGCCTGGTAACCAAAACTGGCACACCCAGCAGAGTCACCTCCATGGCAGCACGTGACCTACATCAGCCAGTCAGCAGCTCTTACTGAGGAGCCCCTAGGTCCAAGTGCATGTGCAGCATGACCGGGAGAGGGGCTTACCTACATTGAATTAGCAACGTGAGATACACACACATGAGAAGTTCCAGAAGCAGCAAAGGATCACGGATGGTTTCAGAAGCTGAGTAGGGTGGAAGGAAGGACTTTAAGAGGAGGTGGCGCCGGAGCTGGGAGTTGAGGGAGAACTAGAGTGAATTAGGAAACCCAAAGATGAGAGGGTGTTTTGGGCACGGGGAGAACATGTGTGAGGTATGCTCCAGAGAAGTGAGCACTCAGTATGGCGGAGCCCATTTTTGGAGAGAGGTGGTGTTCACTTGCCATTAAGGTGGCAAAGCTAGGTTTAAACCAGCCGTTCGATGTTTCTGAAAGTCAGGCTGAGGGTTTGGATGGTCTTCAGAGAAGAACCATGGAAAGGCTTTGACGAACAAGGCCAGATTCAGCAAGATGGTGTGGATACAGAATTCAGCCTGTGCCAGGGTATTGTGTTAGGGACTGGGAGTTCAACCGTGTTCAGACACGGTCTCTGCCTTTAGAGAGTTTCTAACTGGGGGGATGTGACACATAAGAAACAGATATTTTTGGGTTAATGTGGTAAGGGCTGTGGTAAAAATATTCAGAGGTGGTTGTTGCAGCTTAGGAGAAGGCCAGGACACCTGGCTGCGTGGGGCACAGGGAGGGAAGGAGAGGGAGGCGAGTGTGGACGTCAGTGTATACCATGGGAGGGTTTGTACCTTCTCCTGAGGGCAAGAGGCAGGGAAGAGATGTGGACCAGACTTGGACTCCAGCCTAGGGAGTGGCAGGGAGGATGCAGGAGCGATTCGGGAGGTGGATGACCCAGGCGAGGGCGGGAGAGAGTGGGAAGTGGCCATTAATTGAGGTAGATGAGTCCAGCAGCCCTCTGACAAATGGACGGGATGGACGGGCAGGAAGGTGCTAGAGGGTGAAGACACCATCAGGAAATGAAGGAACCTGGTGCAAGGTGAGAAATGCTGGAATGGAGAAGGAACAAGGCAAATAGGCTCTTGAATGCTCCAGCTGCCTTGCTGAGAGTAGGCTGTGAAAGGGGTGATCTTAGTGCAGTGAGATTTCCCTTTTAAATAAGTCTGCCCTTTCTGTGACATCAAAAGAAGAAGAAAATTCCTCAAAAGCTCCCAAAGACCACCACTGCTAGCAGTTGGGAAGTATTTCCTTCAGATCATTTCTCCTGCGTCTGTTTGTGTTTGGTTTTAACATGTTCTAATCACACTGTGTATCCTGCTGCCTTTAACATTCTAGTGTGTATATTTCTCTGCATGTTAAATTTATCCTGGCTGGGACAGATGTTCATGTTTTCATGTAGATTTACATGAAGAGGCTCACGTTGCCACTTTTTGTTTCTTTCTTCACAGTAAACTTCGAAAATGCTGCTTCCCTCCCTTCCTTGCCTTCCGTCCTCACCTCCCTCACTCTCTTGCCCGACCTTCTTTCTTTCCTTCTTTCGTATGCTTCCTAGTTCCCCCCTTACTACCTCCCTTCATTTCCAGAGTCATGAATAGACATTTTCTGTTACATCAGCAAGTTTCTTTGTAAGACATATGCCAGAGAATATTTCTAAGGCCTAAACTCTCAGAGGTTTCAAGATACCCGTTGGGCAAAGGAAGGATTTTTGGTGATGGCAGCTTCACGCCAAGGGGCGGGGAACTGGTGGCTGATGATTCCAAGCCAGGGATACTTGTCAAGATGGAGAGGAGAGGAAGGTGAGGCTGGGCCCAGGCAGAAAAAGGTGTTTCCCTGATTTTGCAAGGCCATAGAGGCTCAGAAAGAGGGGACTATATCACATTCCATTTAGAGAAAGGGAAAAATGTATGGTGTATCAACTAAGCCACAGGCCCACATGTGGGAGGAGTTCCCAACCCTGATCTATAACACCCATTGGTCCCTGGCCTGTTAGGAACCAAGCCACACAGCAGTAGGTGAGCAGCAGGCAAGCAAGTGAAGCTTCATCTGTATTTACAGCCACTCCCCATCACTCCCACTACTGCCTGAGCTCTGCCTCCCGTCAGAACCGCCGCAGCATTAAATTCTCATAGGAGCTCGGACCCTATTGTGAACTGCACATGCGAGGGATCTAGGTTGCTCCTTATGAGAATCTAATGTCTGACAATCTGTCACTGTCTCCCATCACCCCCAGATGGGACCAACTAGTTGCAGAAAAACAAGGTGAGACATCCTACTGGTCCTATACTGTGGTGAGTTGTATGATTATTTCCTTTATTGCAATGTAATAATAGTAGAAATAAAGTACACAATAAATGTAATGTGCTTGAATCATCCTGAAACCATTCCACCCCCATCCATGGAATTGTCTTCCATGAAACCAGCCCCTGGTGCCAAAAAGGTGGGGACTGCTGTGATAGAGTGTTTCCAGCGAGGCTTCATAAGAACCAGTCTGTTCTTCCTTTGCTTCCTACCTGTAGGTATACACAGCCTATCTCTCTCTCCCCTGCAACTCTATGCCTCTGTGTCTGTCTCTCTCTCACACTCATACTTTATCTCTGTGTCTTTCTCTCTCTCTCCCTGTCTCTCTTTCTCTCTCCTTTAACCCAGTGAAATTTCCAAAGGAGCCTTTGTTCAGTACTCATGATAACGTTTGCTTTGTCCCATAGGCCCGCCACTGTCCCCAACCCTTGTGTGTGTGTTTCTCACAACACCTCCAGGAGGAAGGTACCGTTATGCACAGGAAGAATACCTTGCTTGTCTGCAGTTACACAGCCCGTCAGTGTCAGAGACTGGATTTGAACTCAGGTCACCTGCCCCCAAAGTCCATTCTTTTAACCACTGTGCCATATTATGATATCGCTATGTTATATTCTTTCAACGTCATAGTTTTCAGAAAGAAGATAGAATCCCTTTTAGAAGTGGGATTTTATTGCGGAGACAAACATGTTCAAAGTTCTTTTGACCTGAATGCAGATGATGTACCAAAGGCTCACAATTTCTTGCACTTCAGTTTTTGGGTGACTGTTTTTTCCAGCCGCGCAAGAAGTAACCCAGGAAAACGTTTTGCCTTTTCCTAAGATGTCTGGAGAAAAGCTAGGCCTTTGCCTTAACAGTGCAGCCTGGCCTTAGCGATGTCGTGGCTTTGTGTTCATCTGACCTCCGTGACTGAGGGCCTCAGAGTGCGAACAATGGGTTCCACTGGCCTGATCTAATGAGAACATCATTGCCTGTGGCCAGTATGTTGGGGAAGTCCACACCCTCATCCCCAGTGCCCCTATCCTGATCTGTGTATTGGCTAGCAGAGTAAGGAATCTATAGGATACACAACTCTATCTGGAAGAAGAAATCACCAGTGTTGATTTCCGACGCTCCCTTTTCGCTGCCTGCTTCTGTGAGGCTCTTGAAAGACTTTCACTCTGCAGCAGCCAGGACTGGAGTCTACTCACCCCCACTAGCCACATGCTTCCTGCCCCAAATGTCAAGGTTTTCATTTGACCATGGTATAATGAGCTGTATAAAATTAAAAACAGCTAACTACCACCTTATTTACAGTAATTTTCTATTTTCTGTACTCATCACCGAAACCTCTCCTTAACAACGCCAACCTCCAGATCATACCAATCACCAGTGAGAAGCCCAATCACTACAACCACTAACCACAACATAAATCAATGTGAAGACCTGAGAGCTCGCTCGCTCCCACTCTGTCCCTAGCCCAGCCTGGTTTTTCCATCACATGCTTCTTAGGCAGCAGGGGCTGAGGCAGGGGGAACATTTAGTTCCCTTTTCAAAGACTGGGGACACTTAAAAATATCTCCAAGTAAGCAACCAGCATTCAGAGAATGCTTATTTACACTTTGTAGGAGCCTGGTGTTGGGACTCTGGCTCCTGGATGTCCTCAAACCTGCACTTGGGCTTGGCCTAGGCCAGTTGGATGGCCTACCGTTTGCAGATGGCTCTTGCTTTACTGTTGCGTCTCCATATGGGTAAACAACCTTGCAACAGCCTTGGTTCTTCTTAAGGCTGTCTGTTATGGACTGAACTGTGTCCCCTTCAGATTTATATGTTAAAGTCCTGACCCCAGTACACCTCAGAATGTGACTGTATATGGAAGTAGGGCATGTAAAGCAGTCTTGAAGGCTAAATCAGGTCATATGAATTGGCTCTAGTTCAATAGGACTGGTATCCTTCTAACAAGAGGAAGAGACACCAGAGCTCACTCTCTTTCCACGCACACAATGGCCATGTGAGCAAACAGAGAGAAGACGCCATCCACAAGCCAAGAAGAGAGGGCTCAGGAGAAACCAAACCTGCCAACACCTTGATCTTGGACTTCCAATCTCAAGAACTGTGAGAAAATTAATTTCTGCTGTTTATTCCACCCGATTTGTGGCCCTTTGTTATGGCAGCCCAAGCCAACAAAGATACCAGACATATAATATCTTGTATGGCAAGGTCTTAACATGAAACATGAAGGAACCAATGGCCATTTCTATGCAGAAATTTGAAAGCATTCTTGAATTATCATGGGGAGATTTAAATTCTTACATGAACACCTCTAGCCTGTACTTTCTTATAGGAAAAATCTCTGCGAGATTGGAATATTCCAGAAGTTAACCAAAAGCATCTTAATTTACAATCTATCTCCTATTCCTCACATTCCTAGTATTGTTAATTTCTCTCCCTCCTCAACCTCTGCCACATCCCTTTGGCAAGCCCACACATTTTAGTAAATGATTATTGAGTGCTTCTCTAGACCAGCCTAGGCTTTAGGCACTGGAGGTACCAGAATGAAGAAAACAGATAAGGAATGTGCTCTCACGTGGTTTCCATCCCAACAGAGGAAAACTGAAATCAAAATAAACAAAAAAATAAATAAGAACTATATCAGATAGTGAAAAGCTATTCAGGAATTTTAAATACAGCAATGTAGGAATGACTGAGAGCCTACTTTGGTTAGGCAGACGGGAGCTCTGTCCTTTCCAACTAAAAACCTTTCTACTTCCTACGCTCCTCTTTCCATCACCATTAATACCCCTTGAGTTCAAGCTTCTGGGCTGGACTCCTGCAAAAGCATTCTAATTGGTCTTTCTGCCACCTCCTTTGCACCACTGCAGTTCATTTCCCACACAGCAACTAGTGAAATACGTAAAAAAACACAGCTGGTTCTCATTATTCACAGTCGCTGTGTTCTATAAAGCTGCCTCAAACTCCGAATTCAGGCATACTGAAGCATTACTCCTAGGGGAAATACAGGGTTAGGTTCCTATGAGCCTCTGATCACCCATCAATACGTAACCTTGTTTATGTGTATTTCTGTGTAAAGACACCTTATTTAACATGTATTGTTGACTCATTAACATTGAATTCATGGCCAACAGCACAATAACTCATGCCTGAACAAAGCTTATCTAACACACATATTTTCTACATAAGGAAATTTCTGGCCTTCCTGTGCTTAGGAACACTAGATGGCACGTGAGCACTAGTCTGCAATGGGGGCAGGAAAAGCAGACATTTTAAGCAGCAAAATCATGAACAAAGAGTCAAGAAAATATAAAATAAGATGACACTACATAGACCACGAAAAGGTCGCTTGCTTAGAGTATGAGAGCCAAAACAAGAAGAGAACGTGTCACCTTGACCTCAGCTAGCAACCTGCAGGTTGGGTGACTCACATTTTTTGCTTTGCTCATGTCTGTGAATGACTTCAAATTTGTCACAAAAATATTGATCTTGGGATAATATACAGGAATTCCTATGGTTTAAATGTATCCCCTCCCGAATTCAGGTGTTGCCAATGTGACAGTATAAAGAGATGAGGGCTTTAAGAGGTGATTTGGACATGCAGGCTCCTTCCTTGTGAATGAGATTAAGGCCCTTATAAAATAAGCTTCACACAGTGTTAGCTCACTTGCTCTTCAGCTTTCTGCCAGATGAAGATACAGCACTCCTTCCCTCTGGAGAACACAGCAACAAGGTGCCATCTTGGAAGCAGAGAGAAGCCTTTGCCAGACAACCAAACCCGTTGGTGCTTTGATCTTGGACTTCCCAGCCTCCAGAACTGTGAGAAAACAGACTTCTGTTCTTTATAAGCTACTCAGTCTCAGCCAGTTTGTTTTAGCAGCACAAATGGACATTTTTTGGTATTATCTGAAGAATATTTCTCTGTATTCCATTGGCAAGCTACACATGCTTCATGGGAGTTGATACACATAGCAATAATAGACTCACGATAGCAAACATTCAGTATCTGTTAAATAAATGACTGAATTCATTAGTAAAATTTCAAGTGCTGCTTTCTTTTAAAGTTAGGAACTGTTTCATTACATTGAAATCTCCAGCCACTAGCACAATGCCCATTGTGGATACCTAAGTTATGTTTGATGAATGAATGAATGAATGGTCATAAATTTTAAATATTGAATGAAGAATCATAAATTTTAAATATTAAATTAGACATAATAAGAACAGCTTATGAACTCTGAAGCTTTTGAAAGTGCCCAGTCTCTTCAGAATCACCACAAAATTATTTATCAACCTCTTAATCCACAAGTAAACCTGCTTTACCTCTATTTTTTGAAAAATTACTTCTTCAATATTTTTTGTTTTTTATTACTGTGACTATGAAAAGATTAATCAACTCTATTGATTGCCAATATAGAATATTTCAGCTACATGATGATTTAATAAGAGTTTCATAGACTGGAAACTCAATCTCCATCTATTTATGATATTGTGTTCATGAGAAAAATGGATTCCAAGGTCCAAAACATAGACTTTATCTAATGCTTTCTGAAAATACAATTCATTTAATAATATGGGCACTTAACTGGATTTTGTTTATTCTCAAATACATGGCATAACCTCTTATCTCAAAAAAGATCATGGGATATCAGACTTCAGTATCATTTTCTGTCCTATTTAAGTCAAGTGGCTTTTTTTTCTTCCAAATTGCTCACCCCTACAGCCATTCTTTTATACTTGTTGAATATAGATTTAATTATTGTCATATGCAGTGAGTCTCTGCTTTTTATCAAGTTTCCCATTCCTGGAAAGCTTATGACACAGTGAATTGACTTAAAGTAGATTATGTTTTACCTTAGGAACAACCATATAATTGAAGAGTTTTATTCCTGATTTAACATCAAATGAATTTTAGATACAGCCCTAATATGTCACAAAGGCAACAACACAACAGTTTTAAGCCTCTATAATCAATTACAAGAGTAAAATTAATGTCCAAGTCACTTAAAATGGGGTTAAGTCAATTATATATGCTTTGTAATAAAAAGGGCTCTGTGTCTATGTGTGTGTGTATGCGTCTATAAAATATAAATATTCGTTGTTTTTCCACCTCTTCCTTGATGGTCCATTCTATATACTGGCACCAGATTAATCTTAATAGGTGAGCCTCCAAGTTCACAAACCTTCACCAGCTCACCTGCACTCACAGGACCAAGCTGGAACCCTTAGCATGAAAGTTCCCCTACCGAGAGCCTCAGCTCCCTCCACGCTTCTCCAGCTCCTTCTAAATCCTGGCCTGCCGCTTAGCAAACTAGTTGGCAGCTCCTGGTCCTTCACATGCATCCCCTCCCCTCTCTTTTCCTGCCTTGGTTCTCTCTATCTGCTCACCCCCGATCATCTCTCCACCATAGCAAACCCCACGCCTCCTTCAAAACTCTGCCCAAGTCCTCAGGCTTCGCACACCCTGACTCCCCCCGTCCGACCCTGGAACACGGATTCAGCAGCACATCGTGGCTTGTGCTACCCAGGCTGGCTGGCTTTATCCACCTGCCACTGTGCTTCAGTAATAAAGGGAGAGAAACCAAATTTATTGAGGACCTCCTATGTGTCTGGTATGCAGCCAAGCATGTTTATAAATGTTCTCTCACTTAACCCTTACCAGGCAGGTGCTGGCATTTTCATTTTGACAGCTGAGAACACAGTGGATAAATAACTTGTTGAAGTAACTCAGCTGAGAAGGGATAGGGCCAGAATATAAACCTGTAAAGTACATGGGAAGGATAAAAAACTAAAAATCAGGAGATCTCCAATTTAATTAACCTTTCTGAATCTCATTTTTTTTTCTCATTAATGGAGACAGCTAACACCTACCTCATGGAAATGTGTAAATTAACTGAGGACATTATTTTGAAAGGCTTTATCAGCTGCGGAGGTTCCTTTTCTCTTGGTGCCTAGCATACTCCAATACTTAATAAATATCTTACTAGATTGATTTCTACATCTTCTCTTAAAAGCAGCACTGTTAGTCTTCCATGCCACGTCTCCTTGTTCTTAGCTGGTTACGATAATATTCATGTGCCCAACTTTGAAAAAGAAATCATGCCATGATTTGCTGAGAACCATTTCCCGGTCCAGCATGATGAGAGAGTCAACACTTAACGTGTACACATTTGCAAATGTTGCTTAATGTGCTCAGGAGAGAGATTTCCTCCCAGTATTTTGTAATCTGTGATTGGTAGCGCTAACAAATTCTAATGTGTAACGTCAGTTTGCTTCTTCGCCTTCAAAGATAACAACTGTCAATAATCATCATGGTGTCTCCCGCTTGTAGAGCTCACTTAAACGGTCTAAAAACCCTTGATAGGGAGTGGTAGCAGCCTTTTCCCTCTGGACCAAGCTACCTAAGGAAAGCAATGTTGGTCTCATGCTAAATCATTTGTTTTTGCGAAGAGTACTATTGTTCCTTCACACGATAAATGATAACTGAGTTTTGGCTTCTGACTTATCTTTCCATGCCTTCTGAGTATTTGCACACTATATTTGGCATCTTTCACGGTCTGTGCTTCTGTTCTTTATTTCGATTTTTCGGTTTCCTCCCTCTCCTCCTCCTTCTTTTCATGATTACCCAGCTTAGCTCCCTGCAAACCTGTCTTCTCTATTTATTCTCATCACAGTATCATTTGACCCTCAGCTTTCCTGTTTCATCTTTCAGAAATTTCCCAAACAGTCCTCTTTTGCCCTGGTGTAATTAGAGCCCCTATCTCTGAACCTCTAGAGTTACAACTTGCCCTGATCCACAGTTTCTTTCCTGCTTGTAAATTTCCTTTCCTCTAAGTAGTAAAATTAGTAACTCTTTGCATTTCTTAATTGTAGTTTCAACAGCTTGGATTCTTTTTGTAGGAAACTTGCTTACTCTTTGGAGCTCCTTTTCCACCACAACTAGGCTGTACAAAAGCAAAGTTATTTTTAAGATGGAGTGGTCCACAAAAATAGGCACCAATCAGAGCTTTTGTACATAAAGTCAATAACGTCTAGATATAGATTTTATTTCTCTACCATACGCCCCTACTCTATATGATTACCCAGTGATCAAAACAGAAAACTTAGCCAAACAAATGCATCCTATGGTATGCAATGCTTTTCCTTTCTTATCCAATATACAAGCCTTTTTCACTCTGCCTAGTTCAACTCTTCATAAATATTAATAGGTCCCATTGATTCATCTTTCCATTTTACAGCCATTAATAGACACCTCTCTGGATGGACATCAGATAGTTTATCCACTTTAACCAGGCTGATCGATTCTCTTTTTCTGAAGAATGCGTGCTTTAGAAAAGTCAGGGAAACCAATTTCTCTTCCTGCTTTCTTTTACAGTCTTCTGAGGAAGGACCAAAGGTGGCAGGAGTTCTCACCCATGAGCCTTTTTTTTTCCTTCCTCTCTGTCCTCACTCACAGCAACTCTTTCTCTGCCCCAAAGTGCTCCTGCCACATCTGTGCCCCCATACCACTTGTTACTAAGCATCCATGCTGGCTGGCTGCCACATCCACACTTACAGGTGGTGTGGGTGGGCACTGTTCTTGGTCCTTGCATCCTCCCCAAGAGCCCTGTTGAGTGGAGATGTGACAGGGCCAGGGCACTTACAAGATTGTTCACTGACCACTAACAGGCTGGGGGAACAGTGGGTCCACGTCAGAGCCGCTCTTGCCATGGGTGATGGCTGGTCTTCTTGGGTCAAGCTGACCCAGCAATGCTCAGCCAAGTCTCTCAGGGTCAAGTGTTCGTTCTTCCAGGCAGTGGCCCAAACATTCTTGGAAGGCCACCTTCCTTTGTTAACTTTATTAATAGACAACTTTCTAGTACGAAGGAGTTCTGGGGCCAACTGAGGCATAGGGACTGTTTCTGTGCTGCTTGAGAAGAATCCCTTTGGGAGATCATTTGTTTAGTGGCTAGAGCCTTGTATGAACCCAAGAGGTAATTAGGTTATAAGTGCCAAGCACATCCACTTGGACCAGCTGTTCTGGAAGAGAAAACAGATGTATGAATGGAAAGAAGAGGTGCATTCAAGGTTACAGAACGAAGGTCAGTGGTGAAGAGGAGAATTCAGGATTCTATCAATAGTTAGAGGTTTGTTTGTTTTTAATTCCCAGAAGAATAATGAATAATGGATAATAATAACAATAGTTGAGCCATGTACACTCTTTTATGTACTAGACACTGTTCTAGTGGTTTAAATGTATTCACTTATTTGATCCTCATGCCACTCATAAAAGTCCCCACTTAACAGATGAGGGAAAAGGACACCCACACGTTCAGCAAGATAGCCAAGGTCACATAGGGAGAAAGATATGGGACCAGGACTCAAATCCTGGCAGTCTGGGCCGTGGCCTTAACCGTATGTGTGTGCACGTGTGTGAGAGAACGAGAGAGACAGTGGGGTATGTTTCAAAGACAGACATGAGGTGATAACAAGCATACGGTTCATATGAGTCCACTCCAAAGATTATTTCCAGACTAAATAATGGCTTCAAGAGCTAACATTTACTGAGCGCCTATTAAATCTTCTCTAATTCTTACAGTAATTCAGCAAGACTTTTCAGTTTAGAGGTGAGAAGACAGATCGAGACAGTGAAGTGAATTGCCCAAGATTACCCAGATAGTAAGGCGGACGGGGAACCAAGAAGTGAGTCCAGAGGCCAAGCCCTTTGCAGCCCACCTTGTCTGGAGAAGGCCCCTCACCTTGTCAAGTGTATGAGTCAGTCAGACTATAAAGCAGCTCACAGAACTCCTTCATACATTTGTTTGAATTTTCATTACACATATTATCCAGAAGAATCTTGTGTCCTGTGTCATCTGGCTGATACATTTCTGGCCTCACCCTGGATCACCGGGAGAACAGAATGGACTCCTCTTTGCTGATCATTATTATATGGAACATCAAAGGAGTATCGTGGACTCATTGACATGCATATACTTCAGAACTAAAGAGACAGCACAGTGACAGTCCCTAATGCTTGCTCTAAGGAAGGAGCTGCCCAAAAACGCAAGGCAAGAAGATGCTACATGAGCCTTTCTACTCCACAATTTAACTTAGGATCTGATTGCTTCTGCATTTTCCCTTTTGAAGAATTTTGTAACTAGCCAGAAGGTAAGAATGTCACCTGCATCCTAATCTGGACATGAGCGAGGAGCTAAATTTAACAGGCAAACTCACATGTGGCTTCAGGCAGCATCATTTTGCATGGGGTTTTGTCCGAAGGTGGATGAAGATGCAGGTAGCTCAGGGGGACACTAACATGGGGAGGCCAGTATGGTGTCTGTTAGAAACTGGTCTGTAGCCCAGCATGGTCCCTGGGCCAGAGGATCTGCAGGCAACACTGTAGGTGCTGATTTATGCGGGACTCTGGGACAAAGAGCCAGCAGCAGTTCTGCTTTGGAGGGATCACAGAGTTGCACAGGGTGGAGGAGAGGTTTATCACCCCAAGTCAGGGAGGACCTAGATGTTCCCACTGAGGAATGGGGGCCAACTGTAGCCATCAACTGGGTGGGGACCAGGCAGCTGAGCAGAACCAAGCTGCTGTTTGTGAGTACCTGTGAGATACCCCTCAGGGTCCACAGAAAGTCTTGGAAAGGGGTGCCCTCCTATACTGGGAGCACAGTGGGGATCAGAGCCTGTGAAATCTGGATCGTTGCTATTAGTGTGACTCATTAGTATCCACAGACTCCCAGTCCTGGGGAAATCTGGTTTATAAGAGCAACACCCATAAGAGTGAGGAGTGGGGTGGTCCATGAACACAGGTGTCATGGGTTCTCTACTGCCAGGCAGCCTGTGAAAAGGAGGTAGGGTCGTATTTCTGGTTGGGGTATAAGCATGTGATTAGTGAATAAATAAATCTTAAAAAGATCTCTCAGGTAGGGCCTTGAGTTTCAGGGTCACAGATATGATCCAAGTTGGAGGAGCTCTGAGTATGGAAATCTGAGACTCTTGGACTTAGAAATAAAAACCCATAAATGGTAAGCCCTGGAAGCAGTGGAGGAGCCTGGACAAGCCCATCCATCCAGAGGCCGACAACAGTGGGCACAGCAAAGGGCACGTTCACCTTGGCAGGTGCACAGCAAGGACTGAGTCCGGAAGTCGGGGGTGCCTAGGCATCCAGCCATGTTCACAGGCAACCACATACAGACACATTTCAAGGGCAGGTGGGGCTCAGTCTCCAGGGTTTCCAGCTTACCTGACACTATCCCCCAGTTCCCAAGCAGGTGTTTGAGCCAGACTCCCATGTGAGCAGGGACAGGACCCCACCCCCCAATCCGTGCCTTCACTAGTTTTGGGCAGACCACCAGCAGTGCTGGGTGCAGTCCACATATCTGCTGAGTCTTTCATCTTCATATTGTGTCTTGGTACTTTTAATTAAAGGATCCCAGAAAGCCGACTCCTAAAGGAGGCTGGTGTTGAGCCAAGCCCTTATATAACACACCTACTTGCTGTAAACAAGAGCACCAGAGAAAGGTTTCCAATTGGATTGAAAGTGTTCCCCCTTTTGTCTGCAGTTTGGACAACTCCAAGGCTGTAAAGATGAGACTACCCCACTTGTATTCTTGCCCTTACATGTTCTCTCCCTTTTTGTTCTTTCCCTTCTAACTCAACCTGCAACTCCCCATTGTGGAAGGAAAGAGAGAGAGAGAGAGCGTGTGTGTGTGTCTGCGCCCGCATGCATGCATACATGTGTGTATGTGTGCATGTGCGTGTGTGTTTCTCAACATAATCCGCTTTAGCAGGCTGCTAGACCTGACCAGTAGCAGCAGCTGTGGCAGCTGCAGCAGTGGCTGATTGCTCTGGAAGGGCATGGATAAGCCTGTTTGATGGAACCAAGAGGGAAGGCATTTAAAAACCTTCATGTCTTTCTACTGCTCTTCCCAAGCCCTCATTAGCTTCACTGGAGGGAAAACTTATCTTGTAGGGTTCAGTCGGCTGTCTTCCTCTAGGCACAACGCACAATCAGGAGGGATTTCCATTCAAAATAAAGGAGGTGGAGTTGGATTTTTAGAAAGAGAAGAGGATACTCATCTGCTGAAACTCACTGAGCCAGGTGACCTCCTGAAAAGCTAGGAAGACGCTGGCCTACTCCCTCTAGGCCCTCTGGCTCGGAGCCCCAAAGGCGGTGCCAGTCAGTAAACCGGGTTTCTGGTTCTGCATGAGTGTGCTTTGTTTTTTGAGGGAGACTGAGTACTACCCATCCAACCCTCTATACCATCTTTCTCTCTGATGTTGAAAGATTACAGTTCCCAGGTAGATCGCTGGAAATTGCTTCGGGGAGAGGGTAGAGTGGTGACTGGTGGATGGGAAGCCCTGGAGGAAGCCACTGACCGCAGTGCATGCTGGGGGTTGTAGTTCTCGTCTACTCCACGGGTCAACAGGCAGAGGAACCAGCTCAGTAAAACCTGAGCTATGTGAGATGAATGCTTGCTGGACCCCGGGATTTAGGCTAATGTGGGCTAGCCGAGCCTGCCTGCTGAAGACACAAGAGAGGTATTCAGTCTCCTTCTCCGCGTTTATGTTTCACCACTTGATCTGTTAAGAAATGAGTTAAGTGTTTTAAAGTTTCCCATCGCTTTTTTTTTTTTTTTTTCCTGGCAATCCCTTACACTTTGAAAAAGTTTTCCTTTATATATGACCTGGCTGCATTACTCAGGGCTTAATATGTATGGTGGAAGATCATATCCTTTGTCAACAAAGTATACCTTCTGTGACCCACGAAATCTTCCTGTCTTGAATTTTGATTGGACTGACAATCATTTTGTGATATTGTTTGCTTTTTGCTTTCTGTTTGCTAGGTCAGTCTTTTAATTTTTATGAGTTAGTATGCCTCTTGTAGAGAGCATAAAGTTGAATTTTCTAGGAAAACATAAATTAACTCAATAAGTAGATTCCCTAATAAATCAATAAGTATAAAAGATATTAAATAAGTTGTCAAAGACTTCAAGAAAGTCAGGAGGCTCAGATGGGTGTGTGGTTTGTTTATGGGTGAGTTTTTTCAAACCCTCAACAAAAAATTAATTCCCATTCTAAACAAATTATTGTAGAATACAGTGACGTACATAAATCTTTCCAAATCAACTTTTAAATTCCAAATTAACTTATAAACGTGCAATCTTGTTAATAAGCCTGATGAACCTAGGACAAAGGAGGCAACTGACACTGACATAACTTACAAGTATAGAGAAAAAGCTTTAAAATGTTTTAGCAAATCAAATCCAGCAATATATTAGAAGAAGAAGGTATCATACCAAGTATTTGATTCCTGAAATGCAAGGATGGATCAATGTGAGAAAACTAATAATACAATTTATCACACAGAAAGGTTCGAGGAAAAAAAATCATCAAAAGAGATACTAAAAAGCTTTTGGTAAAATTCAACATTCATTCCCAGTAAGACCTATTAACAAATACCCACCGTCATAGTTAACAATGAAATAATAAAGATGTTCTCATTAAAATCAGGAAGCAGTTAAGGATGTTAATTACAAGTATTGGTAAACATTTTCCTAGAAATTTCTGTTAAAAGACATACAGAAAAAAGTAAAAAATATTAAAAAGGATAATAATTATTACTTGTAAGTTATATGATTACTCTGTCTAAAGAAACTTGAGTATGCTGGGCGCGGTGGCTCACACGTCTAATCCTAGCACTTTGGGAGGCAGAGGCGGGTGGATTGCCTGAGCTCAGGAGTTCGAGACCAGCCTGGGCCACATGGTGAAACCCCATCTCTACTAAAATACAAAAAATTAGTTGGGCATAGTGGCATGTGCCGGTTGTCCCAGCTACTCAGGAAGCTGAGGTGGGAGAACAGCGAGAGGCAGATATTGCAGTGAGCCAGGATTGCACCACTGCAGTTCAGCCTGGGCAACAGAGCACGACTCTGTCTCTTTAAAAAAAAAAAAAATAGAAAAGAAAACAAACTTCAGTATAACCTAATCACTTTATATGCATCCTATGAAGCAAGTACTGCATCACCCCCATTGTACAAATGAGGACACTGAGACTCAATGTCATACACCTAGTAATAGAACTGGTATTTGAATCCAGGAAATCTGACTTCAAAACTCTTTCTCCTAACCACCCGTGTGACACTGCCTTTCCTTGCTTCACTCTATAAAGTTTAGCTCTCATTATTATAGCAATATAAAAAATACTTTTCCTATACACCACTAAAAACCAGCTAACAATATATTTAAAAGAATAATTAAATTCAAAATAGCAAAACAATATAAAATTCATAGAAATAAACCTCACAAGTGTACCTGTAGAAAAGTTAAAAATTTAATGAGAGGCATAAAAGAGTATTTGAACAAATAAAAAGATGTATAATTCCCTGGATGGGAGGATAAATAATAGGAAGATGTAAATTTTTTTTAGATAATTTACACATTTAATACAATCCCAAAAATTGGAAGAGATTTTATTTTTTTGGAATTCAGTGAAATTATGCATATATTTTATTTGCAAGAAAAAATGAGAACAACTAAAATTGTTTGGAAAAGCAGAATAAGGAAAAATGACTCACATTGAAAAAAATCAAAATGCTTTATAGAGCTATAATAATTTAAATTGTTCAATTCTATAACTAGCCATATCAATGAAATAAAATAGAAAGTCCAGAAATAGATACAAATATATATAGTATATAATAGAGAATTACTTCAGAAAAGGAAGATAAGCCATTTGATTAAAAGTGTTCTAAAAATAAATGCAAAGAAGGTATCACAAAATAAACAAATGATAGATTCGCCTCTGTACATATTTTAAATATGTGTCAAAAATATCAACAAGTTAAGAAAAAAGCTAAACTCGGAAAATACTTGCAT
Source organism: Sapajus apella (assembly GCF_009761245.1). Lineage (NCBI taxonomy): Eukaryota > Metazoa > Chordata > Mammalia > Primates > Cebidae > Sapajus > Sapajus apella. The sequence continues at coordinate 12,893,010 of NW_022436989.1, read as the reverse complement.
AAGTTATTCCAAAGATATCCTTAAAATGTAAATAATTGTTAAAATTAACAAGAAAAAGTAGGAAGAACAACAAGAAGAAGTAGAAATAGCAGCAGCAGCAGCAGCAATTAAAAGGTAAAAATTAGGCCCAGTGCGGTGGCTCACACCTGTAATCCCAGCATTTTGGGAGGCCAAGGTGGGAGGATTATGAGGTCAAGAGATTGAGACCATCCTGGCCAACATGGCATAAACCTTGTCTCTACTAAAAATACAAAAATTAGCCTAGCATGGTGGTGAGTACCTGTAGTCCCAGCTACTGGGGAGGCTGAGGCAGGAAAATCGCTTGAATCCAGGAGGCAGAGGTTGCAGTGAGCTGAGATCGCGCCATTGCACTACAGCCTGGCAACAGAGTGAGACTCCATATAGAAAAAAAAAGGTAAAAATTAGTGTGGCCAATAAACACATGGAAATGTGCTCACTTTACCAGTAATCAAAGACAAGCTGATTTAAATATTTTATATGTAAAATGACAACTATATACATATATTTTAATCACTGAGTATTTTATCAGCAAGAACCAGTTTAAAAATATGCTGGAAAATTTATTCTCAATAGCAACTAAAGCCATACATTACCAAGTTACAATTCTATAAAAATACATTCTTTAAATTTTCTAACACATGCCAAAATTTGATTAAATGAAGATCTATATCATGATTCTGAATGGAAATGTTGAACATTGGAAAGATTGTAAATTCTACAAATTATTCCAAGAAATGTATCTTAACTTTGTGCATGCGTCTTACAAGCATAAGGCCAGCAAAGAAGCCAGTTAACTAAATTTTCCACTTTTTGCAAGTTGCCATTTATATAAAGTTTAAGAGCAAGCAAAACGAATCTATGGTGATTGGCATCATGAGATTGTGACCTCTGGAGCACAATCGATGACCAAGATAGGGACATGGGGTAGATGCTGGGTGGGGTCACCTTCGTTGCTTCCCGTGGGTGGTGGATACCTGGGTGTACTCAGTAAATCCAATGAGATGTCTGCTTATGATTTGGGCACTTTTCTGTATAAATGTTACATTTCAATAAAAGGTTCCTTTAAAAAGAGGAAAAAGCAGAAAGTTAGGCTCTTATGTCATCCTTTATAATTATAAAACTTCTAGTGGAAGGTAAGAGTTAAACATGAACATTAAGTAATAAAATATGAGAGTATGTGCTCTTCGAGAGCAAGCTCTTTTTTAAAACTGTTTTGCTCACTGTTTTTCCCAGCCTGTAGTATAAAACCTGGCTCCAAAGGTGCCTAACATTTATCGAGTGGATGAATTAGAAGAAAATGCCAATGAAAAGTTAACTGGCACTGGGTTGAGAAAGGACCTTCTAAATGTAAACGTAATGGGAAACAAAGCATACATTGAAACACTGACATACCAAACATTTAAAACTTCACGTAAAATACAGAAAGAGCATAAACAAAATTAAAGTCAAAAAACAAACTGGCAAAATATTTTTAATAAATATGACGCTGAAAATTAATATCTTTAACAGGGTAAGCACTTAACAGTTAAGGAAAACACTAACATTCCTGGGAAAAATAGGTAAAAGCAAATGGACAGTTTGCAAAAAAATAAACAAACAAATGGCCAAAAAACACATGAAAATATGTTCGAGATGATTAATAACCAAAGAGATGCAAATTAAAACAGCAAAAATGCCGAAGTTTTTAGTTTTCCCATCACATTTTTCCTTTCCTTATTCAGCAAATATATTTTTGAGTGGCTATTACATCAGGCATGCCTGGAGATTCCATAGAAAAAGAAATCAGCTATACCCCCACCCCTCAGGGGGCTTACATTCTGGAGAGGAACATAATAGGCAATAAAAAATTATTGGATACGTATTTAGTGTGTTAGGTGGTGATAATTGCTATGGGGTTTGGGGGGGTGTAAGTTTATGGACTGTAACAAATGTACCACTCTGGAGTGCGGGATGTTGATAGTGGGGGAGGCTGTGTGTGTGTGTGGGCATATGGAAATTCTATACTTTCCCCTCAGTTTTACCACAAACCTAAAACTGTTGTAAAAATAGTCTAGAATGAAAGGAGAGAGAGAGAGAGAGAGAGAAAAGAAAGAAAGAAAGGAAAAAAAGAAGAGAGAGAGAAAGGGAGGGAGGGAGGGAGAGAAAGAAAAAGGAAACAGAAAAAAGAAAGAAAGAAGGGAAAGAGAAAAACAGGAATCAGGCAAGCAGACTAAGGGACATAGGGAAGCAGGGCTGGCGGTTGGGAGACAGGGGTGCAGGGCTGGTGATAGTTGCTACTTTTTATGGAGGGATTTTTGAAGGTGTCTTCCATAAGATGGCATTTGAGCAGAGACCTGAGGAAGTGAAAGATGGAGATTTACGGCTGAGGGCTGAGGACTCCAGCTAGAGGAACAAGCAAAGACCCTGAGCAGGATCAGGTTTGATGTCTTCAAGGAGTATCCAGGACGGGATGAGGCTGCAGGGGAGTGAGCAAGGTGTAGACAGGTAGAAGGTGAGGTTGGAGGAGCGGATGGACGGGGAAGAATAATCCCACAGGGCCTTGTACCCATTGCAAAAACTTTAATCTTCTGCTTTAAGAAATAAAGTCTGTTAATTAAAAACAAAATCAAATGAACAGAACAACTCTGGCTTTTACTATGAATGAGAATCCACTTAAGGATTTTGAGCAGAGGTGAGACACAACATACTTGCAAGCTAGTCTCTTTGGCTGCTGTGCTGGGAACAGACTGTAGGGGCAAGTGTGGGCACTTGGAGGGCAGGGAGGGGCCATCACTGTATTCACCCAGGCAGAGAGGTGGCGACAGGGACGAAGTGGCAATCGTGGAGATGCTAAGAAGTGGTCAGTTCATCCATACATGCAAAAGAGAGCCAAATAGATTTTAGAGCATAGCGGGGAAGAATCACAGGTGATTCCAAGGTTTGGGGCAGGGGCATAGAGTAGAACCAATGGATTGTTGGGGATCATCCTGTTGGAGACAAAGAATGGTTGGAGTACTAAAGAGTGAATTAAACAGAGAAGAGGTGGTAGATGGAGAACGGGAGGCTTGACGTTGAGGTTATGGAGGAGATGCAGCTACTGGGAATAACACCAAGGGTGGAACCCTGTGGGGTGGAGTCAGTGTGGGGAGAGCAACAGCACTGGAGAAGGGGACAAGGGACTGGGAGTCCAGAGTAGAGGAACCAGCAAAGACTCTATGTGGGTAGTGATGTCACCAAGAATTATGACACGAGTTGTGTTAGAGACAGGGAACATGAGCCGTACGCTGAAATCCTTAATAAATGAAGAGAGGTGTCACAGGGGGAAGCAGATGATTAAAGCCAGGAGGGTGGCCCATGTTCTGAAACCAGGGTTTCGAAGTTAGGGGCATTTCAAGAGGGTAGAGAAAGAATGGTCTGGAAGCATCAATGGGGAAGAGGAAGCATACATCCAGCACTCCAGATCAAGTCCTTCAAGATACGTGGAGAAAAATGAGTGATGATGTTAACACGCTGCAGGGAACATGGTGTCATCAGGGGAGAGCCAAGTTCTAATTAGAGCAAGAAGTTGACAGCAGTGACCAAGTAGGAGGTTGAGGATGTGAGAGATTTAGCTGATGACTGACTGGAAGTCTTCAGAAGTGGGGAGGAGTAGAGGGTGCATCCAGGTGGCTGAGTTGTGTGGGAATGCGTTTGGGTGACGTGAGATGACCTGGGAGTTTGTGGGGAAGGCTGAAATGGGAGTGGTTCTATGGGTCAGTGAGGCAGATTGAAGTGACGGATTGTTGGCTGGGATTTGTGGTGCTGAGAAGGGGAGTTATGAGGGTCTTTCCAGAAACACTCAGATCTCTGCTGTTCCTCGTTGCTCCTGCTGATGGGCACGTGGCATAAGCGCGTGGAGAAACACATGGAGCACTGCCTTGCATCAACCCTGCTGTGAGATGGGTGGACGCCAGGGACGGGCGACCTTACCTGGAGCCTACAGAGCTCTGGGGCTCCTCTTCTGCAGCAGAGGCAGCAAGGGTTAAACCAAGAAACTTGAGCAATGCTGGGAAGGGTTCAGGAAATCCAGCCCTCCCATCCACAACTTGTGAGAGGGTAACTTGGGAATTAGCTTTTGGAAAAAAAAATTAAAAGATTTAATGAGAATCTTAAAATTGTGCTGATCCTTTGTTTCAGTAATTCCTCTTCTAAAGAAGTATGGTAAAGACATAAAAAAGATTCAGACAAAGATATAACTATAGAATGCGCATGGTGATTTTGTGAATACACCATAATGAAAAAAAATAAAGAATGATGAACTCGTCCAATAAATTGTGACCATCTACACTTTGGAATAACGTGAATATTGTTAAAAACTATGTTTATAAGAATGGCAGTATCAGAAACACTTGCTATATAATATTCACAAAAACAAGGTATAGAAATACTATATATAAGCCGGGCGCGATGGCTCATGCCTATAATCTCAGCACTTCGGGAGGCCGAGGCGGGTGGATCACGAGGTCAAGAGATCGAGACCATCCTGGTCAACATGGTGAAACCCCATCTCTACTAAAAATACAAAAAAAAAAAACTTAGCTGGGTATGGTGGCGCGTGCCTGTAGCCCAAGCTACTCGGGAGACTGAGGCAGGAGAATTGCTTGAACCCAGGAGGCGGAGGTTTTCGGTGAGCCGAGATCGTGCCATTGCACTCCAGCCTGCACCAGTTTTTTTTTTTTCTGTCTCAAAAAAAAAAAAAAAGAAATATTATTTATAATATAATCCAAATTTTAAGGGAAATTAAAATATATAGCAAAAATTGGAAAAGGATACACTTAATCTTTTTTTCAGCATGGTAGAATTGTGGGTGATTTTTATTCCCTTCTTTATATTTTTTAATTCTTTTTACTTTTTAATGACAAATGTATATACAACCATTTAATGATTAAAAATATATATTTTTTAATATTGCATAAGAATTATTCAGATAAATGCCTTAAAGTTAAATTACAGACCAGGTGCAGTGGCTCAGGCCTGTAATCCCAGCACTTTGAGGCCAAAGTAGGAGGACTTTTTGAGGGTAGGAGTTGGAGACCAGCTTAGGCAACATAGCAAGACCCTGTCTTCGCTGGGCACGGTAATATGAGCCTATAGTCCAGGCTACTCCGGAGGCTGAGGCAGGAGGAGCCATCTTGATTGAGCCCAATAGGTCAAGACTGCAGTGAGCTACGATCGTGCCAATTGCACCCCAGCCTGGGCAACAGAATAAGACTGTCTCTACAAATAAATAAGTAAATAAATAAAAATTAAATTGCAAATGAAAAGTTACTGTATCTCTATCTCACACTATTATGTGCTAGGAATTATAATTTTCCTCCAATTCATTACTTTATTTTACAGAATGTAGACCAAACTGGAATTTAAATCAGAAAGACTAAGAAGCAAAGAATAACAATGATGAACTAGAAGATAAATATCCCACATTATTTTCAAGGCGGAGGTCAGTGTTCCCTTCTGCATCTGTTTTGGGAAGTGCCCAAAGCCTTCAGAGGAGACAACCTTTTGTGCTGTACCCCGTCTACCCCCATTCCTAGCCTGAATAGTGTTCTTTCCAAAAAAGAATAAAGAATACTCAAGGAAAACTATTAAAATGTTTGGCAGAACTACACAGACAGACACAGAAGCCAATTAAGTGTAAATATTTCGTACCAGAACCGTCTATGTGACCCAGCCACTAATATGTACCCAGCCACAGATCTAAATGTCTGGATGAAAATGATAGAGCAGAGGAAGGCTGGTCAGCCAGCTGCAGAGGGGCACCCCTTCGGAGTGTTCAAATCTGTCCAAAAAATATGCTTGCAATATGTTTTCCTAGAAGCATGGAGGGGCATGCGCATATTTGCCCATCTTCCTAAACCTGAAGAAGGTCATTGTTTTCCTTCAGGGATTATTATTATTATTATTATTATTATTATTATTTTAGATGGAGTCTCTCTCTGTAGCCCAGGCTGGAGTGCAGTGATTTGATCCGCTCACTGCAACCTCCGCCTCCCAGGTTCCGGTTCAAACAATTCTCCTAACTCAGCCTCCCAAATAGCTGGGATTACAGGCATGAGCCACCATGCCCAGCTGATTTTTGTATTTTTTAGTAGAGACGGGGTTTCACCATGTTGGCCAGTCTGGTCTTGAACTCCTGACCTTGTGATCCGCCCACCTCGGCCTCCCAAAATGCTGGGATTACAGGCATGAGCCGCCGCGCCTGACCTCCTTCAGGGATTATTCCATCCCACCACTTTTGTTTTTTGTTTGTTGGTTTTTGGTTTCCCTTGATCTAAAAAGAGTCTACTTTCTTCTTTGGATTTTGAAGTTATGAGTGCCTTTCTACTCAGTTAATTTTGTTTGTTTGTTTTCATCTCTTAAGCCTTAGCTAGTTTGGGCTTTGAAAACGAACACACTGACAGCCATTGTGAGGAGACAGCCTGGCGTTTTGGAGGACGGTGCTGTGGGTGGCATAACCTTGAGGCTCAGGTCCTGGCACGGGCATTTAGTGTGTGAGTCATGCTGTATTGCTTCACCTCCTGGGCTTCAGTCTCTCCATCTGTGAATGTAGAATGACAATACCTGCTGTGCTGTAAGGTCACTGTGAAGATTAAATGAGATAATGCTTTGTAACCTGTTAGGCTGTGCAGTTTAAGATGATTCATTACTTGGCTAAGTGCTGTACACCCACTGCTCTGGAGGTAAAATTAAAACAAAAAGCTTTGTAATGCTCCCCCCCATTAAAAACATGACTCTGTTAGCCTCTATATACACAAATGATTATAACAACACATGGAAGGTAGGAAATACACTTTGAATTATGTTGGTTTTAAGAGTGAGGACTAGGGTTGCTTTCATTCATTTATACTTTTTGGACACGAATAATCTGCATTTGTAAGATGACACTTGATAAAGAGACGGCTACGTTACAGATTGCCTTCTGTATATTAAGAAACAATCAAACCAATTTTAAAGGCACAGCTAAAAACCTCCATTTCCCAAAATAGTGTGGATTAGATTATCTAAAATCTTTCCTACTACAAAACATCTAGAAATGTTGAAAACCTGTAATATTTCTTTAAATTCATTATTTGAATTCCAAGAAAGTAAGAAATATCCCTAGGGTAAAAAATGAAGATGGATATGAACACCAAAATGGTGAGCTCAAGCCAGTGCCCCAGCAGCCTGGGTGGGGAAAGGGGAATGAGAAAGTAAGAGGTTGCCAATCTTATTAGGCAAGGCGATCTCCCTCGCTTCCTCTCTCTCTCTCTCTCTCTCTCTTCTAAAAAACTTAAAAATTTTCAAGACCAGGTGCGGTGGCTCACACCTGTAGTCCCAGCACTTTCGGAGGCTGAAGCGAGCAGTCCATGAGGTTAGGAGATCAAGCCCATCCTGGCTAACACGGGGAAACCCTGTGTCTACTAAAAATACAAAAAATTAGCCAGGCGTAGTGGCACACGCCTGTAGTCCCAGCTACTCAGGAGGCTGAGACAGGAGAATCGCATGAACCCAGGAGGTGGAGGTTGCAGTGAGCGGAAATTATGCCACTGCACTCTACCTGGGTTACAGAGCGAGACTCTGTACCCCCACCGCAAAAAAAAAAAATTCAAGCACTCACATAGAATACTATACAACAGCCCCGAATACTTATCACCTAGATTCGTTATCAAAATTTTGCAACATTTTATCTTTTCTGTTTGTACTTTTATTTTTGCTGAAGTTTTTGCATTGAATCCCAGACATCATGCTATTTCACTTCACATATTTTATATCTATTTAAACAGCATAAGAAAAGAGATATGATCATAAAATCAAAGATTTAAACAGAAGCCTTATAATCTTAAATTTGAATTGGAAATATTAGCATGAACTCTTTATTTTTATTTCTTAAAAGGCCTGGCAAAAATGAAAACTTGGTAGCAAGAGGTCTTTGATTACTTCCTTTTTTCTGACACTGGAAAATGCCCCAGGATCATCTTGGACATTTCTTGTCCCAAATCTGTAATTATCCATTTTTGCAAGGAGCCCTGGTGCTTCTTAGTGAGAAATGACACTTAATGACCAACCCAGACTGACACAAATGCTAGAATAAGCAAACAAGGACCTTGGAGCAGTCACCATAACTGTATTCAGTATGTTCAAAAAGTTAAGAAAGACATGGAACATATTTTTCTAAAATTAGACTTTTAGAGATGAAAACTACAATGTGTGAAGTGAAAAAAACATTGAATGGGATGAGAGGATTAACAGTAGATCTGACATTTTTTAAAAAAAGATTAATGAACTTGAAGATACAAGCAATAAAAACCATCCAAAATAACAAAGATAGAAAAAAAAATTTTAAAACATGAAAAAAGCATCAGTGAGCTGTAGCACAGCTTCAAGTTTTTAGTATAATAGATGATCCCAAAGGAGGCGGGGATAGAAAAATACCTGATGAGGGCCAGGCGCAGTGGCTCAAGCCTGTAGTCCCAGCACTTTGGGAGGCCGAGGCGGGTGGATCACAAGGTCAAGAGATGGAGACCATCCTGGTCAACATGGTGAAACCCCGTCTCTACTAAAAAAATACAAAAAATTAGCTGGGCATGGTGGTGCGTGCCTGTAATCCCAGCTACTCAGGAGGCTGAGGCAGGAGAATTGCCTGAACCCAGGAGGTAGAGGTTGCGGTGAGCCGAGATCGCGCCATTGCACTCCAGCCTGGGTAACAAGAGCGAAACTCTGTCTCAAAAAAAAAAAAAAAGAAAGAAAGAAAAATACCTGATGAATAATGGTCAAAATTTTACCCCAATTTGATGAAAACTGTAAAACTATAATCCAAAAAGTTCAATGACTCTCAAGCACCAAAATCATGAAGGAAACTACACCAAGACACATCATAGTAAAAATATTCAAAATCAGTGATAAGAGAAAATTTTCAAAGCAGTACACTTGTCTACAGAGGAACACATATAAGGATGATAGCAGACTGCTCATAGGAAACAATGCAAGTGAAAAGATAATGGTGCAACATCTTTAAGAAAACGCACTGCAGCACTCAATGAAAGAAAAACGCTATAAACCTAGTATTCTATACCTAGTAAAATATCTTTCAAAAATAAGGTAAAATTAAAGACTACTTTCAAACATACGAAAGCTGAAAGAATTCATCGCCAGTAGACATGCACTATTAAACATTTAAGAAAGAACGTCAGTTTTACAAAACTCTTTCAGAAAATTGAAGAGGAAGAAATGTTTTTCAACTTTGTTTTTCTCTTCTTTTTGTTTTTGTTTGTTTTTGAGACAGTGTCATTCCATCACCCAGGCTGGAGTCCAGTAGCATGATCTTGGCTCACTGCAACTTCTGCCTCCCAGGTTTGAACAAATATCCTGCTTCAGCCTTCCCAGTAGCTGGGATTACAGGCATGTGCCACCACACCTGGCTAATTTTTGTATTTTTAGTAGAGATGGGTCCCATGGTTGACCATGAGTAACTGAAACTGCAGAAAGTAAAACAGCAGATGAAGGGAGACTATTGTAAAACCACGATGACGTGCATGTACAGTGTCATAGTTCATTTTGTGCTGCCATAACAAAATTCATAAGACTGGGTAATTTACAAAAGAACAGAAATTTATTTCTCATAGTTTCTGGAGGCTGGAATGTCCAAGATCAAGATACCGGCAGGTTCCTTTGTCTGTTGAGGGCTGCCTTCTGCTTCCAAGATGGTGCCTTGGTATGGCATCCTCTAGAGGGGAGGGACATTGTGTCCTCACATCGTGAAAGGTGAAAGGGCAAGTGAGCCACAAGCTACACGAAATCTCTTCTGTAAAGATCTTAATGCCATTTATGAGTGAGGAGCCCTCAGGACCAACCACCTCTTAAAGGTCCTATCTCTAAATACTATCACACTGGACATTAAGTTTCAACACCTGAATTTTGGAGGGGACGCATTCAAACCATAATATACTCCTATTAAAATGGATACAATTATAAAATCTGACCATACTAAATATTGGAGACAATGGGGAAGAATTGAAACTCTCATGCTTAGCTGGCAGGGATGTGCAATAGCACTTCTATGGAAAACACACTGCGTAAGTATATAGCCTATCGTCTGTTGTAGCCTTTCTTCTAGTAGGTATTTATCCAATAGAAATAAAATCTATGTCTACCCAAAGATTTATACAAGAACGTTCTCAGCAGCTGTATTTGTAGTAACCCGAAGCTGGAAACGATCCACATGTCCATCAATGGCTGAACAATTGTGATAAAGACATACAATAGCATACCACTTGACAATTAAAAGTACTGATACAGACAACAGCATGTTGAATTTGAAAATAATTATGCTAAGTAAAAGCAGTCAGACTTTTTACTCATACAGTAGAGTACATACTAAATAATGTCATTGTATAAATTTCTAGAAAATTCCAACATAAAGTAAATCAGAGATTCCTGGGGATATAGTATGGAGGAGAAGCAAGAGCTTACAAAGGGCACAAGGACACTTTAGATTACAACATATATGTTCACTACCTTGATTATGCTTTTGTGATTATATAGTATGCCCAAACTTTACAAAATGTACCATTTAAACATACATAGTTTATTGAATATAAGCTATTTAAAAGATCCTAAAGAGAGAAAGGAGAATAATGATGGCAATTAATTCAACCTCATCAAATCTATAAAAATTTATGAGTATATAATGATGAGAAAAACATATTGGTCTCCACTAGAAATAATTAATGGTAACTTTTATCACTATTCTGAAAATTGATAAGGAAGAAGAAACGTCAAGTCTTTATAGTGATTTTGTTTGTTTGTTTTGCAAGTTACATTTTAGGGTATTTAAATAGTTGATGGGGAAAATTCCTCTTGGTAAAGAATTCCAGCTAGGATATATAGAAGGGGCCAGAGATTTAGAAAATCATTTTGCAAACCTTGACAAATCCAGGCAGTGATTATCCAAAGATGCTGAAACCACTAGATAAAAAGTAGATGGTAACTTCTTTTGTAATGATGGAATAAGGTCAGACACCACCTTGACCCCCTGACCAATCTCAGAATTACCGAAAGTGAGACAACCAGACACAATGTACCTCCCTCCTAAATACACAGAATGACCTATGAAGTTTTCTTTAAAAAAAAATTGAACCTAAATCTAAATTTAATCTTTGATTTAGGGATATAGAGGAATCAGCTAAGCAACTAAGTCTTAGGACACCCATCTTAATAACTCATAAGACACTGATGCTATTACATTAATTTATACTGCTTAGACCCGCTCAAATGTTTTTAAATAAATATGCATGTATTTTCTTTTGGGGAAACCCTCTTCCTGCCATTTCTGGCAACCAGGTATAAAAGTCTCAGGCTTCAGAATGTTACTCAATGAGTATAAAACCAGGGAACAGAGAGTGGGTGTTCTTGAGGGTATCTGACCTTGGATGCAACCAGAGGTTTGTGAATTAATTTTACTTCACTCCAGGAGACTCCGTTTTAACGTTGAGTGACTGTATCCAGAAGAGTCACATCCTTAAATTATGTTTCGTATTTGTATATATACCCTTAAAATATATGTATGTCGATGTATTCTTAATTTACATAAATGTTAGAGATCTATTTAGGATATATATATATTTATTGACAACAACCAAAAAAAATTATCAAAGGCCTACTGTGTATCAAGTACTTTTGTAGCTGCTAGAGACAGGGTCATTTTGTGCATATGTTTGGAATTTATATAAATGACACTTTGCTATAGATCTCAATCCATTTCTTACTGTCATCAGCCAATAGTATCTTATTCAGATCTCTCCATGCTGAGTGTACATCTGTTTTATTATTCTGACTACTGCATACTATTCATCAAATGCTCATATCAATCCTCCTTGTGGTAGAAACTTACATTGCCTCCAACTCATCACTGCCACCAGTCATGCTGCAATAAACACGTTCTTGAGCTTAGTCTGTTACAATCAGTTTGTCCAAGTTATATGCCCAGGTATGGGATTCACTAAATACTGCCAGATTGCTCTCTGGAGTCTCTACACTCATTTAGACTCCGAGGAAGTTTTCATGGAAGTTAACGTTTCTTCAGTCCTCAACAATTGACATTATTCAATTTAGTATTTTCCCCCCAATCTGACGGACACAAGATGCTGTCTCATGGTTGTCTTAATTGCTATTTCTTTAATGATGAATGTTACCTTATATTTGGATTGCATCTTCATAGCCACTGCCCACTTTTCTGTTCCATCACCTGTATTTTTTTCTTTTGAAGATTTCAGGTCTCCCTCAAGTTAATATAATCAATGCAATTCCAGTTCGAAGCTCAGCATGAGTCTGCTTTGTGTGCTGGAGATGTTTCATGCATCACAGTTCTTCCCCTCGGTGGGGAAGCTCCTGGAGCTCAGGGCCCCTATTGCTCCTGAAGCCCCCACAACACTCTCCCCAGAGCCCCACTCAGAGCAGGCCTCAGTGAATGCTTATTGATGGGATCTGTGTGAGTCAAGGGCCAGCAGGAAGAGGATGCTGCCGGTGAGCTGGTGGCTTTGAAAACGCAGAATCCAGGCATGGAGGCAGAGCTGGATGGCTCAGAGTAGGGACTTATAACACCTGGGGCATTGTTGATGGGAACACTTTAGAAAATGTTCTTTCCTGAGGGAGCAGGACAAGTGTCCTTTGAAATCCCATTTCTAAAAATAAAAAGGAAGGAAGGAACAGAAACAACAACAAAAAAGACTATACATATTTTAGCTATAAATATTCCACCTAAGAGCCTCTTTTTTCCATAGTTCTGAGAGCTCATGCCAAGTGCAGTCCTGAAGCTTCCATGAACTGTAGCCAGTGACTGCCTTAGACAATCTTACACTGAGTCCTGTTCTAGATGCCAAGGATGATAATATCATTCCCTGGAAACAGCAGGCCGCATGGAGAGCATTGGGAAGAGGCTGTCCTTGCTCGGCACCTGTCACCCAGATTGCGTGCTAACTTTTCTGGAGCTCCATCTTTATTCTACATGTTGATTAGATGCACTCAGCATAATAAATTGCAGAAGGCTTCAAAGTTTCTGTAGCTAAATGCTGCTCAGAGACAGTGACTCTGTCAGTGCTGAACGAAGATACTGGATCTTGCTTAGCTACCGTGCCAGGCTGAATGTCTTGGACCTGGTTCCTTTTAGCAGAAGGCTGATTAAACCCACATAGCTCTGAGATCACAGGAATTACCGTGAATGGCATTTATCTGCTTGAGGGTATGTCTTGTTTTCACAGATAGACCGCAAGCTGCCTGAGGACATAAACCATAGATTATTCCTCTCTGTTTCTAGAAGAGAGCTATGCTCATAATTCAACACTTAATAATTATTTGTTACAATTACTAATGAGTGAATTCATTAGAATGAGTAATCAAGGCTTGATGTTCAATGATTCCCAAATACATGAGTATGCCTGCTAGGCCAAGTGCCTGTGTATAATACCAGAGTTTAGGTATTATGTATACAATATATGATGTATATACTACATTATTATAGATGCATATATGTATATAATATATAATGTATATAATACCTAAACACTGGTATTACATGCAGGCACTTGGATCATTGAACCAATAAGGAGCAATAAGATTTTGTTGCTATAACAAGAAAGGCAAGTGGAGGAAGAGAAAAGGAATTAAAACTGCAAAGGTCTGAATGACCCCAAATCAGTATGACCGGTTGGGTGTACATCCTGTTGGGTTACTCAGGACTCTTGGTAGTCCTCAGCATCGAACGATTTGGTCAGCGTTTCTGCCAAGCCCAATTTCTGTTTCTAGCTTAACTTGCTCTAGTCACAGCCCTGGATAATCAGGCCCTGAAGGCTACAGTTCATTAGTCTGGGGATGGATAAGAGATCCAACCAGCTGGCCAGGCGCGGTGGCTCACACCTGTAATCCCAGCACTTTGGGAGGCCGAAGTGGGCGGATCACAAGGTCAAGAGCTGGAGACCATACTGGCCAACATGGTAAAATTCCGTCTCTACTAAAAATACAAAAATCAGCTGGGCGTGGTGGAGTGTGCCTGTAATCCCAGCTACTTGGGAGGCTGAGGCAGGAGAATTGCTTGAACCCAGGAGGCAGAGGCTGCAGTGAGCCAAGATCACACCACTGCACTCCAACCTGGCAACAGAGCAAGACTCCATCTCAAAAAAAGGATCCAGACATCCCATTTGTCAACTAGCTAGCACGGGTTTTGAGTGAAGACACACAGGAAGAGCGAGTGAGCAGCCCTAAGGGTAAGGGCTGAGCCACATGAATAACAGTGCACTCGTAGAAAGACTGGTGAAGTCTTGTGTCTTGAACTTCTGTCCCCCCTCGCTCCAGATGTTCAGTTTTTCTTGAGTTTCTGCAAAACCACTATATATCTTTAAAATGTATACCTTTACACATTTCCCTTATTCTTCTAAAAATCCCAAGCTACTTTCAACAAACTTCTGATTTTTGCCACCAAATGAGCTCTATGGCTTAAGCACTCCTCTCAATAACACTTTGATAGCTTAGGCTTTGATGGGTAGCCTGCAGCCCCACTGGCCACTCCAGCAGATGGTGACCCTGTGGGTGGTAGAGAGGCTTGAAGGATCTAGTAGAGAGGCTTTTCAGCATCTCAGCTGAAAGTGGCTTGTCTCAAACAGATGTGAGAAGGCCCAGCATTGAAGGGATTCAGGATCAGGGCAATCTGCTGTCCTCCAGGGGTGCAGCCGCTTGGCCTCTGCTGACTCCACTGACCCAAGGGATCACACATAGTGTCTGCTGCCCCCATGACGGCAATCAATCCAGCCAGCCAGATGCACCCACAGCAGGGCCATCGAATTCCAAAACTACAATAGACTTCAGAACTCCCACAGTTCATGGGTCAACTTCACAGCTTCTCTTACAAATGATCATCCCTTCTTTTTTTTTTTTTTTTTTTTTTTTTTTT
>NW_022436989.1:12854042-12877651 GCF_009761245.1 Sapajus apella | reverse complement strand
TTTTGTATTTTTAGTAGAGACGGGGTTTCACCATGTTGACCAGGATGGTCTCGATCTCTTGACCTCGTGATCCATCCGCCTCGGCCTCCCAAAGTGCTGGGATTACAGGTGTGAGCCATCGCGCCCGGCCCATCCCACCCATTCTTAAACATGACAGGGCAGCCAATCTCTAGATATCCTCACAGAAAGAATGTGGCCACTAATTTCGATCCGAAGTCTTCCTCCCTTTAAATTATACCCTTTGATGCTAGTTCTGGACCTCTTCAGATATACACAAACATAAAACTCTTTAAAGAATTTAGGCCGGGCGCGGTGGCTCAAGCCTGTAATCCCAGCACTTTGGGAGGCCGAGGCGGATGGATCACGAGGTCAAGAGATCGAGACCATCCTGGTCAACATGGTGAAACCCCGTCTCTACTAAAACTACAAAAAATTAGCTGGGCATGGTGGTGCGTGCCTGTAATCCCAGCTACTCAGGAGGCTGAGGCAGGAGAATTGCCTGAACCCAGGAGGCGGAGGTTGCGGTGAGCCGAGATCGCGCCATTGCACTCCAGCCTGGGTAACATGAGTAAAACTCCGTCACAAAAAAAAAAAAAAAGAATTTAGTCAGTCTTTACACATTTGGACAAAAGACTCACATGTCTTTGAAAGCTTCCTTTTTCCAGGCAAAATATGCCTAGACCTTCCAGTCATTTCTTCTGCAGCATAATTTTGAATCTCCTCATCATCACAGTCACTTTTTATCTGGCTGGGCTCTGAGTTGACTCTGGGTTTTTCTTAAAATGTGTCAGCCATGTGCCCTCGGATGGCATCTGGCCAGGGGCAGTAGAGCAGGCCTCTCACCTCCTTTTCCTCTACGACTGCATTGGCCTCTGGGGCAATTCCTCCCTTTTGACTGCAGTTGTATTTGAACCCACCTTTCCAGTCAGTGGCAGAAGGCTGGCCTGGAGTGACAGCCAGGTTCTGACCTGCCTGTGTCATCCTGGGGCGCCAGAGTGGCCAGTGGTGCCTTACCCCCCCTTAGAGAGAGTCAGCCCCTGTCAGCTGCATAAAGGACAGTCCCACTCTTACCACAAGCATGGGCCAGAGCAGGGCCCTGATCTCAGCTGGACTAAGGAGACCCCTGCCCTGGTCAGTTAGCTGTGAGGGGCCTCACTGGAAGGCCATTGAGACATGGAAGCTGACCTTGTCTTTCGGGATGATCATGAGAGAGCAGCAAAGCGTCACGTGTTAGTCCGTTCTCACACTGCTCTGAAGAAATACCCGAAACTGGGTCATTTATGAAGGAAAGAGGTTTAATTGACTCACAGTTCAGCACGGCTGGGAAGGCCTCAGGAAGCTGACGATCATGGCAGGCACCTGCTTCACAGGGCAGCAGGACGGAGTGTTGCAAAAGGGGAAGAAAACCATCAGATCTCGTGAGAACTCACTCGCTATCACGAGAACAGCATGGGGAAAACCGCCCCCATGATCCAATCACCTCCCACCAGGTCCTGCCCTTGACACGTGGGGACTGTGGGATTACAATCTGAGATGAGATTTGGGTGGGGAAACAAAGCTAAACCATATCACCTCATATCTGCTGCAGATATGAAGAAGGCTCCCGGAAGCAAAGAGAAGAGTCCACAAGGCCCCACAGAGATAGAAACAGAGAAATTAACCAGCAACTCTTCACTTCCCAGAAGTCCCCACTAAACCTCTTTCCACTGGTTTCCATGAGGTGTCTCTGGAATAAATCCCCTTTTAAATTTAAGACTCTTAGCATGGATGTTGGCTCTGAACAAATCATCCTTTGATTAAGCCCTAGCAAGTCTTTGGACCTCGTTGGGATGAGTTTTCCTTCTGGATAAATTAAATTGATAAACACTGGGCTCCTCCCACTCTGCAATTCTATGTCACATCATCCCATTCTACACTTCTATACTTGGGAGGGGTTTAAGAATAAAAGCCTAAGGGTATAACTTTCTACGTCACCCTGGTAAATTTCATCTCGTGTTTCGGTTAATCTTCCAAAACATCTCACATATTGGAATATGTTCGGGGCTTTGATTAGCAAAGAGTATATGAAAGAACAATTGAGAGTAGTGGCTTCGCACAACTTCTCAGAAACCTATCAAGGGGTCGTCTCTCACGTCGGATGAATTGTTCAGAAATTCTATTTATAGATGGCTTAGCAATTCATTCATTCGTTAGTTCATTCGTTTCTCAGTTTCACCAGAGTTTAGTTATAGACTGAGGGGATGCTTTTCTAACTTCAGCAGAAATATACATGAATGGTAGGTGCAAGGGTTTTGGTTACTGTGATCTGTGAAGATGGCTACCTAAGAACCAGACACGCACATCTTCAAGGGTTATGGAACTGGGCTCTGGCATGAACCCATTAAGCAAGGTCAGATATACCACACAAAGAACTAGTGAAACTCAGATTAGTCAATTTGCCATTTGTTAGCAACACAGGCATAAAGAGTTGGTGGGAAAGGATGTAGGAATTTTGGCTAAAAGAAGCTTTTGGCTTATCTTCAGATTCCAATTATGCAAGGCTATCCCCGTTCCTCATTACCACAGATAAATTAAACATCAGCTTAGAGTTCAACTTGGCAACTTGGAGAAAACAAAGAATATATCTTGAGGCAAAATGTGGGCTGTATCTATTTGTAGTTCCTATGTGCTCCAAAAAGACAGGCAGGCAGAAAGCAAGACTGCCTCTCCCAACTACAGCATTAAATAGCAAAGGCAATGGGAATGTGGGGTATTTCTTGGACACACCATGCTCTGTGAGAAACAGACACTTCTGAAGATACTGTTCAGAGAGGCTTCAGGAAAAGACAAAAAGCAGAGAAAGAAGGAGGCGGCATGTGCAGTCAGCTCACCTGCACTTACCATCCACAGACGCTTTTTGTAGTTGGCTCCTCCTGGGTAACAGTCATGCTCATGTGAATGAACCACTGAGGTCCACGTCCTTGTGTGTGGTCTTTGACATCAGCCAGAACTGCGCCAAATCCTGTATCTGGAATATGGACATCCCTCAGCCCATCAAGCCCCGTACTCCCCCGCCCCATTCTATTAGCTTTTATTTGACTTCATTTTCTTCCCTTCCCAATCACTCTATCCTTTTGCTTCCACTGCTCAGCAAATCCCATCCCTGGGTGAATCTATCAGTCGGCCTCCGTTTCTTCATTGAGAAAATGGGTATAAGTAGAGCTACCCCACGGGGTCAGCATGATGCTAAAATGAGAGATGCATGTTAAGGGCATGGCTCTGGGCCTGCAAGCGGCACCCGCTCAGGAATGGCAGTTCTCTGCAGTCTACAATCTCTCCTTCTCTACCGTATCTTCCCTCTACTTACAAACAGGCTCTTTCCCTTACTTTAGAAAAATCCTGTAAAACTACGGAACATCCCTCCTTCTCTTCTCTTCATCATCAGACATCATGAAAGACTCGTGTGCTCACCGGCTCCTCTTCCTCAGTGACCACATTCCCACTGCCACTGTGGTCTGATTTCAGCCCCTTTCTGCCTTACCTCTTGACTCTAGTTTCTCAAACGCAAGCCCTCAGGGTGAACCTCTACACTTTCCTTACTTTCTCCCTATATCCAGTGGGTCACTAGAAGTGCTCAATCCTGTCCCAGAAACGTCACCACCTGCCTTTGCATTTCCACCGTCTCACAGCGAGGTCCCTCCTCCCCCACCATCCCAGATCAGGACCATCATGATTTGTCTCCCTGCTCAGTCTTGGCCTCTCAGATCCATCTTCACACCCAGCTCTGCTTAAAACTCTCAGAGGTTCTTCATCATCTCCAGGACAGTGATGAACTACTAAGCATGGCACAGGGAGCCCAACCTGGGGCTTCACACTTCCCCCATGCTGATGGGGTCCATGCACACATAGACTGTGTGTGACACGTGACGTCCACGGCAGGCCCCACTCCCTGGCCACCCTCCCTCTAGCTAGACTGCCCTTGCCCTTTCACTTTTGATTAAACTCTCTCTCCTCCCGTTAAGACCCACGTCAATGATTGGTGCCTTGGAAAAGGCTTTCCCAACCTCCTGCTCAGGGGCCCGCAGCACTTTGCTCCCACTCTGCAACTTACCTTTGGGAATGTAGCCTCCCCCGCCATAGTAGGCTTCAGGTGGGGGGACCTTAACCAGAGTGACTGCCTCAGCACTTGGCATGGAGCCAGGCTCATGCCAGGTGACCAAATACCACATGCTGTGCAATTAATAAAATGAAGGAAGATGCCAGGTGCAGTGGCTCACACCTATAATCTCAGCACTTTGGGAGGCTGAGGCGGGTGAATCGCCTGAGGCTAGTAGTTCGAGACCAGCCTGTCTAAAATGGTGAAACCCTCTCTTTACTAAAAATACAAAAAAATTATCTGGGTGTGGTGGCGCATGCCTGTGATCCCAGCTACTCAGGAGGCTGAGGCAGAAAAATCCCTTGAACCCAGGAGGCAGAGGTTGTAGGGAGCTGGGATCACTCCACTACACTAGAGCTGGGGTGACAGAGTGAGTGAGACTCTGTCTCAGAAAAAGAAAAGAAAGAAAGAGAGAGAGAGGGAGGGAGGGAGGGAGGGAAGGAAACAAGGAAGGAAGGAAGGAAAGGAAGGGAGGGAGGGAAGGAGGGAGGGAAGAAAAATGAAGGAAGAAATGTTTTGAGAACCTCTGAACCCAGAGAAGACCCTATGCCTGTCCCCTCACTGATACTTCACTATAGACATGAGGGCTAGAGGAAGTCCAGAGCTAAGTAATGAAACTATCCTCTGGAATGGAGTGGTGGTTTTGATCAGAGGCTGCAAACAAGGTCTAAGTTTGGTTCAGCTAGTGCTTCTAAGCTCACTGAATTGACAGGCTTCATGGAGAGGAAGACTTTACCCTGTGTACAGGTGAGCCACCAGGGTGCACTTATTGCCATGTCTGTTTAGGGCAGGGCCATACAGAGATAAGAATGTCAAAATAAGCCTTGAGAGTCTAGCTAAGCAAGAACTAAGGCAGGCTGGAAGAGGGAGGCACAGGACGGAGAAATGGCCCATTCAGCTTTGCAGACACTCCCCTGGTGGGCTGAGCCCTGTGACCCTGGTGGGTGGAGGTTTCCCAAGACAAATTCGACTCGGGAACTTTGGAAATCCAGAGGCCTGACCTGAAGGCAAGCTGGCAAAGCAATGCATGGCCAAACAACAGACGTTGTGGTTTACAGCAAAGACCAAAGGGAGGCTCAGGATTTGGAGACCTTTGTGGCAAGAGTAATGAAAATAAAATCTGCTCTGCTCAGAGCGGTTCAGAGAGAAACAGGCCCAGCCACATGGAACCAGAACAGATGGGCTGTACGGGAGGGCGTTCATCTGTACTGCTGTGGGGGAGGGGACATGCACAGGCTGCATGGCCCCACCAGGGATTCTAGGTGACGCTATCAACATGTGACAGCTGACACGGAGGTGGCATCAGCAGAGGTTAATGGATGACTTGGAGGCATTATTTATTGCTGTTATTTTTGCCCTCCCTCACAGTGGTTTATGGAAAGCGCTTTGTCAAGATTTCCAGACCCAGCCATGTACAAATGACATAAGGCAGATTCTCAGGGGAGCCCCTCTCTGACTCAGGATTGCGAGCTAGCAGGCAGCGGGGAAGCAGAAAGCGTTGGCTGAGCAGCAGCAAATCAAAATGGCAAATGGTACTCTGGCCCCCACCACAGCAAGCAGGCAGCCTAAAGTCCAAAGGACTGGAGAAGATGGATCAGGATGGGCCCCATATCCATCAGCAACAAAGGAGCAAGCATTCTTCAAGGTGACCAAACCTGGATTGGTTTAAAATATCAGCAAGTCAGGTGCCCTATTAATGGCAGTGCATATAAATTACACTTGGAAACATTTGCCAAAGGACTGATCAATCCCATGATGTATGCAGGGTGATCACTGGGGGTTATATCAACAGAGATGGTAGAAATTCCAGGCCATTGCATAGAAAGTTTAATATGTGTGGTAGAACCAGGATCTTCCTCTTACTAAAATGAACTACTCTAAGGAGAGTGATGCTGCAACAATTTTTTCTTTGGATCTACCTATTCACTTATCTATTTATCTATCATCTATCTAATGCTATCTACTGCTGGAGACAGGGTTGGATTGGGCAAGAAAAAAAGGCATTTGCCTGGATGTGCATCAACAGATAATAACAGAAGCTTTCTAGAACCTCAGAATTTTTCCTTTTATTCATGTATTTGTATGTTCTATTGTTTGTTTCTTTTTTTTTTTTTTCTTTTTTTTTTTTTTTGAGACAGAATCTCCCTCTGTCACCCAGGCTGGAGTATAGTGGTGCAATCTCAGCTCACTGCAACCTCTGCCTCCCAGGTTCAAGCGATTCTTCTGCCTCAGCCTCCCGAGTAGCTAAGATTACAGGTGCCCACCATCATGCCTGGCTAATTTTTGTATTTTTCAGTAGAGACGGGGGTTTGCCATGTTGGCCAGGCTGGTCTCAAACTCCTGACCTCAGGCGATCCGCCTGCCTTGATCTCCTGCAGTGCTGGGATTACGGGCCTGAGCCACCACGTCTGGCCCTTTCTGCTTACTTTTGAGGCACAGGTCCTTCTTTGGATATAGAAACCCAAAGAGGTGAGTGATCACATTTTGACTTGGAGTTTTGGTTCCCCAAGTCTGAACTTACCTACTAATATGCTATCATATGCCCAAATTATTTTGATGCAAAGTCCATCAAACTTCTCCAGGAACCAAGGAAATTAAAAGATGGGCTTTTTGGATCATTTACAGTCTTACCCTGGAGAAGATCACTGAGCCACTGGGAAGTCGCTTGAGCTGTAAGTATCTCTGTGGAAAGCTTCAGAAGTCAATGATATCCTGAGATGGGCCTAAGCATCTTGAGAGGGACAAAGCCATGCTGAAGAGGGGTGGCACTCAGGATGCGCTTGCCCTTGGGCACCATGTTGTTGGACCACAGTGTGGTTGGCCATGCTTCTTTACGCCTGCAGAGCCTCACAATAAATAGTCACTGCTAGCAGCTATTCTACAACATCTGCAGCCTCTAGCAGCTGGGAAGCTGATGAGGTAAGGGTGAGTGGCTAAAAGGAAAAAGGGGCCAGAGAGGGCCCGGGCTGCCAAAACCGATCTGAGACAATCGTAAGCATGGCCCAGCTTCTTCTTATGAACTGAGTTTTCCTTCATTAGGAGCCAAACCCAAATCGTACCCTTTGCAGAACCTACCTAGCTATTTGGGGCATGAACTGCATACACTCCTTGTGCCTGTGAGAAACGGCTTAGATCTGGAAGATCTCGGAAGAAAACATATCCGAGCTGATGCAGTCCAGTGGTTTCTCAGCCAAGGCGGCTGGAGAGAGGCAACGCCAGGAGAAGAAGGAACAAAACTTGAGCTCATCGCACCAAAGGGACACAGCCTTAAGGACAGCAGTATTCCAATCCCATGATAGCATTACAGGAAACAGTAAATGGAGAAGCCAATGAGAAGGTCTAGGATACTTCTTTGGAAAAACCTAACAAGGCCCTTGAGCCTCAGCCAGGATTATACAAGGGCCGTTCGCACTTGGCTGGAGACTTGACTCTGGGGAGAACTTACGATCAAACACTCCCTGGATATGTGCTCATAGGAATGATGAACATTTCTGATTCTGGAGCTACTCTGGGGCCAAGCAGAGATCCAAGATCCCTTTGGTCTAAGGAGGCAGAACAGGGGTCCTCCCAGCCTCCTGGCCCTCATGTGCAGGGAGGTTGCTGTCAGCGCATGACTTCAAGTTGGCTACACCAAGCTTTTCGGGATGGCCTGGACAGCTCGTCTTGGTGCTACAGGCAGTGGTCATTGCAGCTGGGTTATGAGAGGATAAGAGTCGGGAGAATTCGGGGCACTAGGAGGAATTAAAAGTTAGGCTTCATCGGAGTCACCAGCACTTTCCTGTTTTTAGGATATGTAATTACAATGTCTGTATTCAGTTTAAGATCCAGCTTCCTGTTCTGACTCAATCCACAATAGCCCTTCCTTCTGGCTGCATGTCTATAGTACATTGCCTTGAATCGTTCCTGAATATTCCCTGTACATACCACACTTTTTCCATTTTATTTTATTTTATTTGAGACAGCAATATATTTATATATTGCTCTGCGGCCCAAGCTTGAGTGCAGTGGCATGGTCATAGCTCACTGTGGCCTCAAACTCCTGGACTCACATGATCCTCCCATCTCAGCCTCTTGAGTATCTAGAACTACAGGTGCACATCACTACACCTGGCTAATTTTTTTTCTTATTCTTAGTAGAGGTGGGGTCTCCCTATGTTGCCCAGGCTGGTCTTGAACTCTTGGCCTCTAGAAATTCATCTGCCTCAGCCTCCCAAAGTGTTGGGATTGCAGGCATACGCTCACCATGCCTGGCCTCTTTTTATTTTAATAATCCTACTAATCCTATTGCTACGTGCCTGTAATGGAATTAGAAGAGAAGTAAATAGGAACTTCGTGTCATAAAGGAGTGTATTGTCCAGTGAAAGAAATGGGTGCATAAACAATAGCATCACTAAGGAAGCACAGAGGATGGGGCCTTGGGGGCTGGATTGGCCAGCGGAGTTCACAGGCGCAGGAGCTGGACTAGGATGCTTTTCACCAGAGACTGTGGGTGTGATTTTATACCCAAAGTATAAGACAGATGAGGCATTATTATGGAAAATCATATGGAAGTCTAAAACCAACGAAGCTGAAGTGGCCAGAAATGGGAAATAAAGGGATGAAGAACAAAGGCTAGGAGCCCGGGAGCAGGGAGCTGAGAACAGTGAAGAGGGGGCTGAAGCTCCTGCCGAAAAGAGCTGGTGTTCACAGCTTTCGAGGGCCGATAGGACAAAGTATGTGGGTCAGCTGGACGTAAGGGCTTAGGGATAGAGTGGCAAGAGGAAAGAGATTTACGGGATGCTTACAAAGCAATTGGATAGCAAGCATGAAAGAGAAAAAGGCACCTGAGATCATCTTGAAGTTCTACTGGGAGGCTGCCTGGGAGATCATGATGGTCACATAAACTGTTACAGAAGCAAGCTTGAGGGGGAAGGGTTGGGCCCACTTGGGTCATGTTGCATTAAAGGTTTTCAAGCGGGAGTCAGGTAGACTCACTGTTTGGTAGGTAGTTGGAAATACATTTTCTGTACCCCTAAGGTTTAAGTCAAGACTGGAGACCTCCTCTGGGAGTCATCAGCCAGGAAGAGCAAAGGATATTTTTTCAGAGAAAGTGAAGAGCTGGTCCCAAGACTGAAACTTGGAGATCATCACATCCCAAGAGCAGCCCTGAGCAAAGGAGCCATCCCAGCGGCATGGTGCTGGCAGACGCTGAGCTGTAGCAATGGGAGAATGCTGAGCCGTAGCAATGGGAGAACACTGAGCCATAGCAATGATGTTGTGGGTGGGCAAGTGAAGACCATGAATCAGCCTTTTTATAAAATGAAGACTGATGCCAAAGGGAAGAGGGGAGGTGGAGCAGGAGTTCGAGAGGAAGGCAGAGTTGCTGACAGGTTTTTGAGAGTCGGGGCCTTATGTTTGTAAGACATAAAAAAGGGGCCAGATGAGCAGACAGGATTGAGGGCTGAAGGTAGAGCTGGAGGACTCAGAGGAGGGGCAGGGAGGGGTCAGGTGGCAAGGTAGCCTCTAAAGAGCTTCCGCCCTTCTTTCTCTAAGGCGAAGGATGGATAGAAGCTGGGTAAAGTGGTGGAGCGGCTAGGCAACAAAACACAACCCTGCTCTTGGGAGTGTATGTGTGTGCGTGTGCGCACGTGCACGCACGCGCATACACATATGCGTGTATGTAATGCAAACCGTGCTATCTTGCACTTAGGGGTCAGTTTCTCTCTTAGACAGCAGCCTCATTGAAGGCAAGAACTGTGGCTTCAGCTTCTTTCGTGGTCGGTCCCAATAGCACAAAGTGCAAGAATTGACTGAGCTGTGAATGCACTGCACCCTGATCATGATTGATTTGCCTTCTGTCTCCCAGATGACCTAGGCAAGTCTTTAAGAAGCATGGAGTACCAGCACTCCTCATCTTTGGAGAGCTGGGCTGTGCCTTTGAAGGTTATTTGTATCATCTCAGCACATCTTGCAAGCATTAATTTAATAGGAAGAAGGTGGGGAGAAAAACCCACACAGAGTTGAAACATAACAATAGTCACTTAGTGGAGAGAGGATATTTAAAAGGAACAAGGTTTTCTTTCCTCTAAGTTGCTATCTTTAGAGTCAGATTGAGTCTGAAGGTCCAACTGGATACATTTACTATTTTAGCTTCCTTCTAGGTCTCTTTATCAGACACAGCAGGGCACACAACATGTTCCCCATAAACAAGGGATAAAGCAAGCTTGGGAGGCATCACTAACCCAGCAAAGGGCAAGCATAGAGTGGGCTTCATTGCCAGGTGTGGTAGGCTTATGCCTACAATCCCAGTTAGATGTCTGACGTGGACCTACTAGGACATTTCCTCTGTGTCAGCCCCTGTTCTCAGCTCTGCTCTTCCTGGACACGCACAGCATTTCAGGTTTACCCTGTTCATGTGAAGCACTGGATCATAGTTCACTTAGCACTTTCATGGCGCTCCTTATGACACAGATTAGTTATTGATGTTCACACATGCCTTATCTCCTTCTCAGATCAAACCCTAAGTTCCTGGAGAGTGAGGTCCATGACTGATTCATCTTTATATTTCCATTATACTCAACAGATCAGACATTGAATAAATATTTGTTCTTGAATGAATAAATGCTTCACTGTTTCATGTCTTATTAAACTTCTCTGAACCACAGCTTTCTTGTCTATCAGATGAGGAAGCTGAACTAGATTCTATCAGGTCCTCCCCACTGAAACTTGCAAGTATTTTATGATTCTCCTACCTGTACTGACTTTGTACACACTAGAGACTCATTCTTAAGTGTGAAGCAATGTTTTTAGCCCTCTGCTAGGATATATGCATTTAAAATTAAAATCTAGATGGGGAGAAACAAATAGGCCACATGAAAATGGCCCAAAATATGCCAAGCTATGCCTTCTGAAGTCTGAATTGTGTGATAGACCCTAGAGATGAGAGCACACGCAGAAAGCTGGTGCCGGGTGGATACGCTTGGGAGGTAAACCATCAGGAAGCCTCTGTTATCACTCAGAACACACTGGAACAAACAGCACTTTAAATTGTATCTAATACAATGTAGATAATTTCTTTTGAGGAAAAAGAGGAGGGTGGAATCAGTGATCTAACTTCTTCCTCCACAGGGGGTAGAAATAGGACTGTTGTGTTTTTTGGGGGGAATGGAAAAGGGTTGACCTGGAGAGGGTCTGGGAAGGCAGTCGGGTGTCATGGAGGCTGTGAATAGCCTGAATTGCAAGAAAATACTGGGCCATTGTGGGGGCACAAAAAGGGCCAGGCATGGGGGAGGAAAGGAGCGTGAGTGGGTACTACTGAGGGCAAACTTCTGCCGGGCTCTGCTAAGGAGAAACCTCGCGGACAAGACTGAAAGAGAATGAGAAGTACTTTTTTGCAACGTGGAACAATGAAGTGGGCTGGAGTCGAGTCTGTATAAGATGTGTAAGCACTTTCTGTGCCACAGGTCAATGAAATGGGCAGATGGATACAGAAGGGGTAGGGGAGTCCATTTCCCTTCACCAGCAGAATCAAAGGCTTCCATCTCCACCTTCCTACATATGCTTCCCAGGAGTGGACTTAAGTAAGCCCCAAGGAAAGCATTTCAGGGTAAGGTGATGATGGTCCCCATAGCTTCCTGGCCCTGGGAATCTGAATGAGTGTTCACTTCTATGTCAGTTTAATCACATCCAAACCCCTTCTGGAGGCTTAAAAGGGAGATCCAACTGGGGTAACCCAAGAGGAAGCCCCAAGGGAGCCTATGAGAGGGCAAGAGACTTCTCCAGTAGCAGGAGGATCTTCTCTTGGGGGCTTTTTTCTTCATCATCAGGAAGCACTAATTTCATTTTTCCCAAACCTGGGAGATTTAAAATAGGAATGCATGGGGCCACTTTGCAGGTTTTGCAGAGCTCAAACCTGAATACTTGTCAATACTGGTCATGCGAACAGTGGGGCCGGGGACTCAGTTGTTAGCATCATGATACTTCCTCAGGCCCCTGAGCTAAGCCCACTACCCCAGACCCCCAGTCTACAATCTGGGTTTTCAGGAGCATTTCTTCCTGGGGGTGTGTGTGTGTGTGTGTGTGTGTGTGACAGAGAGAGATAGAGAGAGAGAGTTTTAATAGCCCATCTGAAGTGCCCTTTTCATTCCTAGCAATCTCTCCTTGCTGGCAATAATTCACCAATAATAGCAAAGGAAGGAAGAGCAAAGACCAGGAGGCCATGAGCTCCTTACCAGGGCCCAGGATGCAGGTTTGCAGGAGGCTTGAAACCCTGTTCCAACCCCATAGGGTGACCCTCACCTTGGAAAGGTAGAGACTCAGAGGCAGAGGGAAACCCCAGAAGTAGTAGCTTTCCCATCAGCTCAGTCTGCTCTCCCCTGCTCCGCCCGTGGTCAGTGATCATTGCCTTGAATCACTTGCAACATTAAGGAAGTGTCCTTGAATCTGGCCTAGGGCTTGCCTTGGGTTCAGTCCCACTTCAGAGGTTCAGTTTGAAGTGCTTGAGTATTGAAAGCTTCCTCTTTGCAGTTCATTCCAATCACGAGTCAAGTTCTCTTCAATTCTGCAAATATTTGGATTTGGGGCCAGGCCAAAATATATATATCAAAGTCACAAAGGCTAATGGTTTCAATGGACTTGCAATGCAATGAAGGAAACATGTTCATTAAAATGGCAATACCTGATAATTAATACTTCATTAATTTATTCAACAAATATTCTACTGCTACACAGGTAGTCTCTATCCTCACAAAGCTCACACTCTAGCTAGGAGGTGGTCATAACTGAAGTCAACAAAGGAAGACAGAGAACAATGACTAAATGTGATGGTCTGAATGTTTGTATCCTCCCAATATTCATATGTTGAAATCCTCACCCCCAAAGTGATGTGCATTAGTCCGTTTTCAAGCGGCTGATAAAGACATACTTGAGACTGGGCAACTTCCAAAAAAAAAAGTTTAATGAACTCACAGTTCCACATAGCTAGGAGGCTTCATAATCATGATGGAAGGTAAAAGGCACTTCTCACATGGCGGCAGACAAGAGAAGAGAACTTGTGCAAGGAAACTCTCCTTTATAAAACCATCAGATCTCGTGAGACTTACTATCATAAGAACAGCACTGGAAAGACCCACTCCCGTGATTCAATTACCTCCCACCAGGTTCCTCCCATGACACATAGGAATTGTGGGAGCTATAATTCAAGATGAGATTTGGGTGGGGACACAGCCAACCCATATGGTCATGGTATTAGAAGGTGGGGCTTTAGGAGGTGATTAGGTCATGAGGATGGAGGCTTCATGAATGGGATTAGTGCCCTTACAAAAGGGACTCAGAGAACGCCCTCAGCCCTTCTATCATGTGACAATGAAGTGAGAAGGCACCGTCTATGAACCAGGCAGTGGGTCTTCACCAGATGTCAAATTAGCCAGCGCCTTGACCTTGGACTTCCCAGCCTGCAGAACAGTGAGAAATACATTACTGTTGTTTATAAGCTGCCCCTCTATGTGTTTTGTTATTGTAGCCTATATGGACTAAGACCAGCCTTGTTATAATGAGACAATGGTGGGAACCTATTTTAGAGAGGAAGGTGTGGAAAGCCTGTCTGAGGAGGTGACATTTAAGCAGAGACCTGGAAGATACACAGTGACAATTCCAGGGAAAGAGAGGAGGGAATCATTTGTGCAAAGGACCTGAGGCAAGAGGAAAGACCTGAGGCAGTTCCAGGAAGTGCCAGGAGGCCGATGGCACCAGAAGGAAGAGGTGGGTGGTGAGAGTGAGGTCAGAGATGGGCCGGTGGGGGAGGTGTGTGGCCACCAAAGAATGTGGACTCATTCTAAAGTCGTTGGGATGTGAACTGGTGACATGCCCAGAGCTATGATGGCCCTGGCCCCATGTGGAGAATGGGCTGAAGGGACACAGAGGCAGCAGCAGAACCAGTGGGTTTTGCCTAAGGGAAGTTCACATTCAAGGGGGCATTCATCTCAGTCTGAAGGGTGCTTGGGAGTTTGCCAGGTCGAGAGACCTATTTCAAGCAGAGAGGACAAACTAAGCCACAGTAAGGACGCTTGGACCTGCAGAGAAATTGAGTGGTGACTAAGAGGAAGAGCAGTCAAAGACGAGGCAGAGAAGCAAGCCGACTGGTGTCGGGAGCAGGCCTGGGGACTGCCCTGTGGGCAGTCGAGGTGCACAGAGCTGGTCCTGGGTAGTGCCTCTCATGGTGCCACTGACTCCACTGGGGTGACTGCTGCGGCGGGGGCTGCTGGTTAGGTGCAAAAGCACTTTAGGGCAAAGGTCACATCAGGCAAAGGGCAAAACAGACGGGGCTAAAGTGAGTGCCTTTCGCCACTTGAGCCCTGAAGTGTCCCAGTGCCAGCGCAGTTGCTAGGAGACACTCATGCAAGCAGGGGCCCAGGAGGGGGTGCAGGAAGCACCAGCCACAGGCCTCCCTCAGGCTCCAGTGCTTCCTTCTCCGCAAAGCCTCTCTGCCAGCCTTAGGCCTCCAGGGCCTCCTCTGAGCGACTATTGCGTAAGGGTCCAGGAGGATTCAGTTCTGCTCTTACTACCAGCCACCTGCATACAGATCCTGCTAGTCACCACTGCCTTCAGGTTTTGGGGTCAGGCTGGGCCTACACAGGGACATGGAGCCTGCTCTGCCCAGCCCCACCCTGGCCACCTGCTGGCCTCAGATGATTTGTGCGATGGTGACAGTCAGCCCCAGCGAGTCTTGTCCAGGGCCAAGGGAAATGCAGGGCTCCACAGGTCCTGTTCCAGGACAGGCCTGAGCTGAGGGTCCGGGCAGAGGTGGAAGCAACTGCTTTCTAGAAGGCATAAGCGGCACAGCCCATTGTGACCCATGGAGCTGGGATGAGGAACAGCCTCCCATGTGTAAGCCAGACATAGCACCGCTGCAGGCCAGTGCCTCAAGGAAGGATGGCTATTGGGCCCCTCCGAGAGGCAGGTTTGAGGAGCCTGGGAGGGTCCCCTCTCTTCATATACAACAGCAGTCATTGGGAGGGCACCAGATGCAAGACCAGTGGTGGAGGTTTCACCAACAAGCAGCATCAACAAGGGGCCGCAGGAGAGCGGTGTGTGAACACGTGTGAACCACCTGCTGGAATCTCCCAGAATCATATGGGAGGGGCAGTGGGGGAGGGGAGGACTCTGCGGGATGCCACAGGTCCTAGTCAGTCAACGGGAGCAGGGGTGCTGCAGCTATAACTGTGAGACCTTGGGGGAGCTAAGTAAAATGTACCCTCTGGAGTTCAGGGACCCCTCATCTTGTACGTATGACAACGTCACCTCCAAGATGTCCTAGAATAGCTCCAATTCCAATATCACATGCCTGAGTGTTTCTATGTGTACGTTCATTTGTTATACATCATTTTTCACTCATTTGATTAAAAATTGTTTACTGTGCCTCCTTCTGTTTTATTAATTTTGCTAACTTCTATAGCACAATGGCTTGCACAGAAAAGTCATTGAATACATACCTGCTAAGTGACTGATTAACGGAATCAAACAAATACCTTTCAGATGAATCATAAAAGACTTGTTTTTTAAAAGCAACCTGGCACGTTGCATTTGGTTCATCATCACCCAGCAGCCTCAGCTCAGCTGCAGAGTGAGTGAGAGAGCCGTGTTTGACAAAGGGTGAGATGCCGTCACGTAGCTCAAAATCCAGTCCACACAGAGCCGGTCTTTGGAGTCGGCCCCAAAGCCAGGCCATGGCACATCCAAGACACTGCGCACACACCAAGCGCAGGCCCAGTTTCATCCGCTTCCAAGGCTGACTAAAGACTGACTCTGATGAATCAGGGTCACGGTGAAAGACTAGGGAAAGAATGAAGTCGAGATAATCCCTTTTTAGCAGTCAGTGTCATCGTTTTATCCCTTTGGCTGGGTCTGGTTTAATCAACAGTTAAGAATTTGGTTAACTACTAATGAATAATTTATATGTTTCTGTAAGAAATGTGTGAGAGAAATAGAAATGGAAAGAGTGACTACAGAAGGTGAAAAACAGTAAACTTCCTGATGAGGCTTACAAATCTTCCCTGGGATCCCAGTTCAATGAATGGCGTCTCCATCCACTCAGTTATTGAACTGGAATCTGTGAGGCATCCTGGACCATCCTCCTCCTCCTCATCCCCTAATCTAGTTGTTCATCACATTCTATGATTTTTGCACGTTTACCTAATCTCTCTCTTCCTCTCTGTAAGACTGAGGAATGGCGGTACCTGCTTCATACGGGTGAGGGGAGTGAAATGCCTTAATAAAGTGTTAAGCACTGTAACAGCCTGTCCAATAAATGTTAGCAAATATTCTTTTTTTTTGAGACAGAGTCTTGCTCTGTCTCCTAGACTGGAGTGCAGTGGTGTGATCTCGGCTCACGGCAAACGCCACCTCCTGGGTGCAAGCAATTCTTGTGCCTCAGCCTCCAGAGTAGCTGGGACTACAGGTGTGCACCATCATGCCCGCCTAATTTTTGTATTTTTACTAGAGACGAGGTTTCACCATGTTGGCCAGGCTGGTCTCAAACTCCTGACCTCAGGTGATCCGCCCGCTTCGGCCTCCCAAAGTGCTGGGATTGCAAGTGTGAGCCACCTCACCCAGGTGTTAGTGAATATTCTTATTAGGAAAGGCCTGATAGCCACTTCTGAACTCTTCTAGCTCCAGAAAAAATAAATAAACGTCTCGGCTCTGAACAACCCAGGTAGAGAAACTTGTCTGTTTGCGGTTGCTTATTTGTTTGTTTGATCTGGGTGGGAGTGTGGAGAGATTTGTTTGAGAGGACCAGGGATTTGCAAACTCCAAAAGGAATAAAGACCTGTGTCTTAGAGCTCTCAGGACTCCAGAGGGGCAATGACTGGATTCCAAGGGAGTCTGGATCCTCAAAACCTTGGTCCTGGGGTTCTACAGGAAGATTTTCAGAAAGAGGAAAGGACGGCCATGAAGACATTTCTTAGACTTCCTTCCCCAGCCAGGAGACAGCCAGTCCACACTGTCCTTGCAGTTTTTCTTAAGTTCCAAGCCAGAAAATGAACTGAGAAAGACTTTTTTTTTTTTTTTTTTTTAGAGACAGGGTCTTGCTCTGTCACCCAGGCTGGAGTCCAGTGGTGTAGTCACAGCCCACTGCAGCCGCAAACTCCTGAGCTATGGGGATGCTCCCATCTCAGCACCCAAGTAGCCAGGACTATGGACAGGAAGCACCATGCCTGGTTACTTTTTATTTTTATTTTTTTAGAAGCGTTGTCTTGCTATGTTGCCCAGGCTGGTCACGTACTCTTGGCCTTAAGCGGCCTCCCTGCCCTGGCCTAACCCTAATGAGTTTTAGTGGATTATAATTTTGATTACAACAGCAAGGTTAAGCTCTGGGATGACAGGTGTGAGCCACCACACCTGGCCTGAGAGAGACTCTAATCTACTATTAGGAGCTCAAAATAGTCATGATTTATGTTAGAAAGATAAGAAAAGCTGGGCTGGGCGCGGTGGCTCACGCCTGTAATCCCAGCACTTTGGGAGGCCGAGGCGGGCAGATCACAAGGTCAAGAGATCGAGACCATCCTGGCCAACATGGTGAAACCCTGTCTCTACTAAAAATACAAAGATTAGCTGGGTGTGGTGATGCACACCTGCAGTCCCAGCTACTCGGGAGGTTGAGGCAGGAGAATTGCTGAAACCCAGGAGGCTGAGGTTGCAGTGAGCCGAGATTGTGCCACTGCACGCCAGCCTGGTGCCTAGCAACAGGGCAAGACTCTGTCTCAAAAAAAAAAAAAAAAAAGATAAGAAAAGCTAAACATTTCTTAACCTATGATATAAACAGAGACAGAACCTGAACCTTGCTGTGGTAATCAAAATTATAATCCACTAAAAACTCATTAAATTTTGAGTCATTTGTTAGTCTACATGCTTTTATGGTTCAATGGTTCTTAAAGTATGACTACTACTACTCGGGATGGTCTGAAAGAATTTTGTTGTTCTTATTAAATATAGATCCTCGTCCTTGAACCAGGTGAGAACTTCTAGCTTACTGGGTAAAGTCTAATTAACATGGTGCAGAATTCCCTCCATGGCAGGGCCCCTGCTGTCTCCATCTCATCTCCAGGCACCTCCTGCTTCCTTGAGAAGGCAACGCTTATGTGTCCAACAATTCCTTCCTTCCACTCGTATCCGTTATGTACCTGATGGTGTCCAGCTCAGGTCTCAGCTCCTGGAAGGGCACAAGGAAGCCCCAGACCCTGCTTTTTTGGCCCTTACCTTCTAGTCCCCTGACAAGTCATGCTGCATCAGGTGTGACGCAGACACCTGCACGTTGTCCTTTCTGCGGAAATGTCCAGCCTCCTCATCTGTCTGCCAAAGACCCATGCGTACTGCAGACAATTCAGGTTTCACCCTTTGCAGTGAACTTTGTGCAGCTCTCCCGCATCAGTGGGCTCCCTGTACTCGTTCCTTGTGGGTGCCTCTCTCATGTCACTCCCCAGCCGATTGGGCAATGGTCCTTGATCTGTTGAAACTCCTGGGTAAAGTGTAGGTATCACCTACACAGAGTAAGGCTCCTTAGTGTTATGAAAACTGGCTCATCCTGGCACAGAACTCTCTTCCCCCAGCAATTGATCCAGCAATTCTCAATCCAGGCTCCACACTAAAATCATCTGGGGAGCTTTTTAAACAGCACCACTGCCAGGTTTCCTCCCCAGAGAATCCAGTTTAATGGGTCTCGGGTGGGGCCTGAGCATAGGTATTATTTACAGGTTCTCTAAGTGATTCTACTGGACAGCAAGAGTTGAGAAAAACTCACACAGAGGTACAAAAATAAAGGCCGGGGGATGCGGTCCTTCAGGAAGCTCCTGCGCATCTCACCGGCCTACTGAGGGCATGAACTAGGTCATGGGGACAAGGCAGAATGTCACAGGTACCTCCCTGCTGAAAGCGGCGTGAAGCCGTCACTCTGGGGCCTGTCTTTTGCCTGGGTCTGGCTTAGCAAGGGCAATGGCAAGAAAGGGTTTGGGGGTTAACAGACTGGTTCATTCCAAGGGTCAAGGGTTGGTGGTTGGCAGCAGTGAGTAAGTCCACGTTAGCCTTCTTGCTGGAAGGAAGGCCAGTAAGGTTGTCCTCATATTTGCCATCTGAATGAACACTTCTAGAATCTTCCAAGATGTGCCAACCCTTGATCCTTGGAATTAACAGTCTCTTGACTCCCAACCCCCTTCTTGCCATTGCCCTTTCTCGGCTAGACCCGGGCAAAAGACAGGCCCCAGAGCCACGCTGCAAGGTGGTGCAAGATGCTCCATCTCAGAGAACAACTTAGAACCCCGTTTCAGAATTCCCTCAGCGAAATGTGCAGAGGAAGGGCCTGATTCGTGTCATGAGGGGCAACACCCCCGCTACCACCATCCTGCTTTTTGTCCCCCAGCCCCCGCAACGGTACAGTGTGGGTACAGGGGGTCTCTGCTGTGATTCATCCCTTTATGGGGAAAGAGTCAGGTCCTCTGAAGAAAAGGTGTAGAAAGAAGAAAAACGTGCGTTGTCCATACTGGAAAGCCTCCGTCGGCATCATCTGATCTAGGAAAGGTGTGATGGGATGGGATAATCGATCACTGCCTAATTTCAACTGATTTCTGCAGGGTGCAGACGAGGAAATTAGATATTGGGCCTTCCCAGCAGATAAGAAACCCATGTCAGATGCAGCAAAATCAGCCTCTGTGGCCAGGGGACAGAGTCATGTGGTATCTTAAAAGAAACAAAGAACAAAAAGGTTTCCAAGACCATGCTCTGAAATCTCTGCTCTTTAGCACAGACTCCAAGCTACTAAAGAAAAACCACGAGGAAGTTTTCCGTTTTTTCCCCTAGTATCTTCTCCCTGCCGCCAAAAAAAAAAAAAAAAAAAAATTGAAAATCCATGAAGTATTTGCTATTTTTAGAAATTTTAACTTCTCTATTATCTAACCTACATATTTCCTGAGCACTTTAAGTCCATTTTAATTTCGTACACTATTTAATGGTAAATCATGGCATAAATCCTCAACATAATACTTTATATCCTTGCCGTCCAGTTATGCAGTCAGCTTTCACTTCTTCAGACTAAACAATACAACTTCAATTTGCATATGTTCTGCAGGATATGGCAAAAGAAACCTGTTTCAGTGCATTTGAAGCATAGAACAGGGATCATTTTAAATCACACTCAATTGCCCAGCTTTCCACTTGAATAAAATTCAGGTACCATTTAGTTCACAAAGATAATTTTACTTCGAGATTTACAGCTGTGTCTCTCATCTGAGGCAATCTTCCTCGCCCTCTCCCCAGCACTATTTCTTTCTTATCGGCCCTCAAACCCACAAGGCCTCGTTCAAAAATGATGAATCAAGAAGAAAATATAATGGAAATAGCTGCTGTATTAGAAAAATGCACTGGGAATCTTTGAAAACCAGGGAGAATATATTAATATTCTGCATTTCTTTTATCATACTGAAAAAAAAAAAAAGGCAGGCTATGCCTTAGAGCAAAGCTGCAACCGTGTGTGCCATGTAGGAACCGTATCTGCAAGAGCATCTGGCCTAAATGCTCATCATTAACTAAAGCAGGAGTAGCCCTCCTGGGAGATCCAGTCGGGTGGGGCCACTGAAACATAATGGAAATTACCCAGCACACACTACGCGCGTCTTCATTACGCTGCTCAATACTGAGCATGACCGCATAGGACAGCCCTCTTGTATGACACTAAGGTTTTGTGGGTGACCTGCCACTTGTTAGTTTTCTGCTTCCTTTGTTCTTCTATGGTGTGGTCTTTGACCTGAGTTGAGGGTAGGACAGATTTTGGTGGGAAGATGATGATCTGAGTTTAAAGGGGCCCTGGGATAACCATGTGCAGGTGTCTGGTAGGTTAACGGGAATATGCACCCAATGCTCTGGAAAGAGGTCCTTGCTGGAGATGGAACTCTAGGGTCCTTCACATTGGCACGGCTGTTGGAATCACGGCTGAGTCGGAGTTATTGAGCAGCACACGCCTCTGAAGGAGGAAGAACAAGGAGTCTTGGGAGCACCAATAATTGCCGAATACACGAGCTCTGTTAAAGGAAGGCAAGTAGAAGGCTGTCGTGCCATGGAAACTAAGGCAAGAGGGAGTTTCCACGGGAAGGAGGGGTCATGCGAACTGAATACAGTCCCAAAATCCTTTGGACTGTAGACAGTGTATGGTACTATTTAGGAGGTCTAAATATAGCTCTGGTAATCTGAGCAAGAGTAAGTTACAATGAAACAGTTACGGGTAAGGGAGAAGCTAGCTAGATTTCACTGGACTAAAAAGGAGTAAGAAAGGAGTAAGTGGTGACAGCAAGATGGGTACATGGAACGGAAAGAGTCGGGAAGGCGGTGTGGACACCTAGCTCTTCTGTGTACAGGTTGTACAACTTCAATCATCCGACAGGCATCTGAGCACCTTCAGTGTGACAGCCTGTTCAGCACTGAGGCTGTAAAGACAAACAAGACAAAGTCCATGTACTCAAAGAGCTTTCCGTCTGTGATCCCAGAGAGACATCTGGACAGAGACATCAAAATACAGAACAATAAATTCCGGACAGAGCAGTATTTAGCACGAGTCGTGAGCTGGAGGACAGATAGTCCTTGCTCTCACAGAGCTCACCATTGAGGGATGCCCACAGATAGCTGTAATAGAGCAGAAGGGATAAATCTTTAACAGCGGGTGTTTTACTCGGGACACCCAGAAAAAAATGAAATAAATTTTAACTGCAGATTCGGGAAGTTCTCCATGAAAAGGTGACGTTTGATTCAAAACTTGAACAATGTGCTATCAAGGTGCATGGGTTGGCAGAGACTGCCACTTCAGGCAGAGGATATAGTGTTTTAAGGGTTTAAGGGGAAGAAAAGTTCTTTTTTTTTTTTTTTTTTTTGAGACAGAGTCTCACTCACTCTGTCGCCAGGCTAGAGTGCAATGGCGCAATCTTGGCTCACTGCAACCTCTGCCTCCCAGGTTCAAGCAATTCACCTGCCTCAGCCTCCCAAGTAGCTGGGATTACAGGCGTGTGCCACCACGCCCAGCTAATTTTTGTATTTTTAGTAGAGACAGGGTTTCACCATGCTGGCCAGACTGGTCTCAATCTCTTGACCTCGTGATCTGCCCCCCTCGGCCTCCCAAAGTGCTGGGATTACAGGCATGAGCCACTGCGTCCAGCCAAGAAAAAGTTTTAGGAAGAAACTTCTGGAGACACTGTCTTGATGCAAGGGGTAAATGTAAAGTGCAAATCTGGAACACAGCGTCAGACTTCTTAGGAGAGTTACTTGGATCAGGGCCTCTGAAATCACCCAGACCCTAGTTCCCTAAGTGCTCTGGTCTAGAGCGGGGCTCCATGCTATGGAGACAGTACCAACCTTTCATCTTCCCGAGGCACGTCTCCTGGCTCCATGATAGAGCCGTACAACAAGCCCACCCTTTGTCACTGTGTGTGCACACAGTTAAGTGCTCTCGACAAGTCTGTCTGTATTCCTGCCTCTCCTCCAGTGCTTCTCAGGCAACGACATTACCCTGGTGGCAAGGAAAAAAAAAGAAAACAGACCTCGCTGTTTGAAGATTACTGAGTCAACCTACAATGTGCTCATGCTTAAGCGCGCATCTGTGGTTCCACCAGGAAGGTCACATATTCTGTCTCCTAAAAAGACCTCATGTCTCTAAATAAGCATTTGTTTGTGAAAATGCAGTATTGTATTGAAATTACCGTATAAAGATAGGGCCTTGGTACAAAATCTCGGAATGTGAGGTTTAAACACAGTTGGATACATTTTTTAAATCACATTGCAACTTTTAATTAAGGCGAGGAAGCTTAATTTAAACAAATAAATGATGAGTGTTGACTACCAGAGTCTAAACAAGACTGTCGTTTTAAAATGTAATCAACATCCTCCCCTTTCCAGACATCATCCTGGTCTGAATTCCTCCCATGTCCTTCCTCTCTATGCAACGAGAGGCGCAGTAGAGGCGCAGTAAGCTGTGGTCGTGTGTCTGTTTTCGCAGCTCCTTCTTTGGCAACAACCGGATAGCACACACAGCCATCAAACCAGGCTCTAGGTTGGCCCCAAACATCACACTGGCCTGGACATGATGGAATATTTTCAGGCACATAGAAACTTGGCCTTTATTCTTCAGGGTTGTAAATCTGGCACCTCTCAGGATCCGTAAATAAGCTTTTTTTTAAAGCCCAAACAAACCATAAGGAAATCCTGCATGCTGAAACAAAAGGTATGAAAGCTAAGTCAGGACCCACGCTGCCATTGTGTCGCTTGCCAGGATGTGAGCTGCTGCCTTGGGAGAAAGATAACATGAAAGAGGCCATAATTGCAGGGCTGAAGCTACAAGTCCCGAGAAAACAGGATAAAAAGTAGCAAGAAGTGTTCCCTGTGCTTTTAACTGGGCCAGGCTGGGGAAAAAAAAATCAAAAGAGCAACTCTCTCCTGAACTCCTTCAAGAAATGGAAACACGGGGCGG
>NW_022436989.1:12847676-12853942 GCF_009761245.1 Sapajus apella | reverse complement strand
GGGGGGGAATGACAAAGAATACCAAGACCAAGTTAACGTTTTCAGGAAAAATATGGGGGCGAGAGAGAGAGAAAAAAAAAGGCGGAATGATTTAATGCCAGCCAAAGGAACTAAGGGGAAGAAGGTGTTTTTATAAACATATTCGCTTGTGTGTGTGCGTGTGTGTGTGTGTGCCGGGAGAAGAGTGTGGAAAAAGAGAAACTAGGTCCATTAATGAAGGAGAAGAGTGTTGCAAGGGAAATCAGCTGAGCTTTTAAACTGCTTTTTAAAAAATTAGCTTAAATGAGAAAAATAAAGATAAGAGGTAAGAATGATTGAGAGGATGTAGTCAATAAACTATTGATAAGGCAGGGTTAAGTGAGTATTTAGAGAAATTGAAGATATGCAAATGAGAGGTCAAAATAACAGTTGCTCGGTGGAGTGGAGCTAGCTGAAGGATTTGGAAGACCACAGCGGGACTTCTTTTTTAGTAACCACTCGGTCGATAGGGAGTACTAAGGACACATGTCCCCACATTGTATTGCACCTTATACTAGTATTGTGCATGAGAAATGCATTCATTGTTCTCACATTCATACATCCGTCTGAGTCTGGTCTTGACCTCCACTATCAGTAGCAATGTGATAGGACTGACCAAAGCAAGAGACGTTCAAAACTCTAGTATGAAACAGAAGCACATTCACTTCTCCCAATAAAAAAGAAGGAATTTGAGGCATTGAGTAATCGGAGGAATTGCTGAAGATGAAACACGAAGTCAGTGACTAAGTTCTGACCTATTTTTAAGAATTCAGACATATTCCCCCAAAAAGAAAGAGCATATTTAATGCAGGCTTCCAGATAGGGAGTCCCACTAACGCTAGGAACTGTTTCAGAAGTAGACCTTGCCTGCGTTCATAATGTGACTGTTGCTGTAGTTAATTTTCCCCATTTGCCTACTCCAAGTTACAGTCAGCCAATGGCACAGCTTAAAAGCCAAACACCAAACTATTCTTTCTACCCTTACCCCAAGTAAATATCAGAAGGCCTCCAGCTGGCCTTTGTGAATTGCAAGATGAACCAGTGTCTGTCCCTTTACCTTTCCAGAGCTGTGGGGTCTCAGTCTATGCCCAAGAGATGCACAAAATGTTTTACTGGTTTCTGAAAAGAAGCCAGATTAAGAGAGAAACAGACCTTCAGCAAGTGATAACCAAATGCAAGTTTTGAGAATTTGGCAGAAGAGGTTAATGAACACCCCTATACATCATTTTTTTTTTTTTTTTGGAGACAGAGTCTCACTCTGTAGCCCAGGCTGGAGTACAGTGGCACGATTTTGGCTCACTACAACCTTTGCCTCCTGGGTTCAAGCGATTCTCCTGCCTCAGCCTCCTGAGTAGCTGGGATTGCAGGTGCGGGCCACCCTGCCCGTTAATTTTTGTAGTTTTAGTAGAGACGGGGTTTCATCATGTTGGTCAGGCTGGTCTCGAACTCCTGACCTTTTGATCCATCTGTCTCAGCCTCCCAAAGTGCTGGGATTATAGGTATGAGCCACTGCGCCCAGCCCCCTATTCAACTGTCTCTTGCTGAATTACCCAGCCCTGAGCAAACGCCTTGCTGAATCACCCAGTCCTGATGCAGTCTTACGCTGTGTCCTGGATTGGTCTCTGGTGTCCTTTCAGCTTCTGCCCCTGCAAACTGGGCAGTGCATCCAAGGTCTCCTGCTAACATCTGTCACTCATCTGAGCCACCTGATCTGAAGTGTTGTCAGGGTCAGTATTTTTGTTCTGCCTGCTCTGCTTTGCTAATGGATCAATGGCAGTCAGCAAAGAACAAACTGTGCCAGAGAAGAATGTCCTCTTCTTCTCTGCTGACTCAGCTTGGGACAGGAAGACAGGGGGCATCTGGCATTTGGGGAAGCCCTTGATTGTCCCTTATAAATAACTGAAAATGGATTTGTGTTGCCCTGGTTCTAAGAAGGTCACCCAGGTTGGATGTGAAAAGCAGAGGTGCTGTGTCCACAAAATAAAGTGATAAGCAGCGAGCCATTTCTCAGAGCTAATGTGCCCGAGTGTGTACCACCGAGATCTGTTTTATATCTCTCTACAGATTGGTGTGTTTTTTTTATGACAACCATCCCCATAGCAACCAGGTGTCCAGGCACTAAATGGATCTCAAGGATATGAAATCTCATCCTGGTGAGGGAAGCCCACTCTGACCACGGTTTCCTTGGAGTCATTTCGCTTTGAGGGCTGATGTGCAGGTCAGGTGGCATGGGGCTTCTTCCTGAGGGCCCACTTGGACATGAGGAACCGCCCTGGTGAGAAAGGAACCTTTTCTTTTTCATTTTTACTAATAATCCAGAAGAAAGGGTAGGAAGCAGGTAAATTAAATTTGAATGAAACTAAACGGGAAGATGGAGTGTTCCATCCCACACCAGTGGGATGGAAGAAACGATGTGGACAGTCACGGAAGAAATGACCATGTGAGACTCTCCATGGAAAGCCCAGAACTGGAACCTCTTGGGGCCAGTATTCCAAAGCAGGAAGCTAGAAGAGATTTACCAAGCAGAATTATTTGAGGAGATTGGGGAGACGGAGATGATGATTAAGCTGGAAAAAAGGGACATTACAGAGTGCACAGAGCTGAGGGCTGTGCAGGGAAGGGGCAGTGTAGCTCTAGCTGGGCTAAAGCTTAGGTCCTGGTCAGGGAAATGAGGTGCTCCCGTGGGTCATCCCGGTGAGACCAGAGAGTGCACCCAGGGGAGAATGTTGAGGGCATGGAGAGTCACAGGATGGAATGAGGGACAGCCCATACAACAGCATCCTCTTCAGGTAGCTCATGCTCGCCCAGAGACAGCTACCTGGCGTCAGGCTCTCCCTAAGGTCAGCCTTGCTAATGCCAAGCCCCTGTCTTCCACAGTTACGCTTTTCTGGGGCTCTGGTAGTGGTCCTCCTCACCTCAACAGGGACGGACAATGGCTCCTTTTGCTTTGAAGTGATGCCCACGTACTTACTGCACAAGGAGGACGGGGAAAAGCCAGGAAGGGAGGCACCGCCACGCCAGCAGGGGCAATGTGACGACATGGAACAAAGGAACATGCAATTGGAATCCCAGGAAGAAGTTTAAGTGACATCTAAATAGGCTGCAAATGGCCTTTTGGAGGGAACTCCCATCCCTGTGATAATCTAAACCAGAACCGGACGAGATGGGGTGGACCGCAGCTGGGGAGGAGCACGTGGGTGTGAGGGAGGAGGGACGGGGCGACCTCGTGCTCCCTTCTCTCTGTAATCACTCTGTCAACCCACGACTCCGGGAGGGGGGTTTGAAATGTGTGGTTTGTCTATTGCATGAAGATATTTGGATCCCCCAAATCGAGGTGTGTCTGGAAGAAAGCTGCCCTCTCCCAAAGGAAAGCTGGGGTTAATCCGTAACTGTCAGTGCGTCTGGCAACAAAAGAAAAGGAAACCACATTCTCCCCGAATGAAGGAAGAAGCAGGAAGAGGCAGTTTTTTTCTTTTTTAAAAACATGAATAAGATCCTCCAATATGTTTGAGATTATTGAACAAATTCTTTGAAAAGGTCCCTGAGTCACTGACCAACAGATCATAGATGTAGAAACCGCATTCTTCCAGCTTCCCTTCCCGTCCTGACCCGAGATAGCAGGTTGGGCGTCCTGGGGGTCTTTGTTTAGTTGACCATTAACAATTCATAAAAGTGCAGATCCCTGTGCGATAGTCCAGTCCTCGGAATGTTATTAGAAAATCCTATTTCTAGTCTGTTATGAAACAGAGGTTTTGATGTGCTGCCAGGTTTATGGGGAACTCTGGAAACAACACTTGCTGCTCTGAGAAGCTGATGCTGGGTGAGTGTTACATAAAGCTTTCCTAGCAACTTAGCTTTATCACAGAATGGGAGGCTGCAGTGGAAAAAATCAGACGAGTTAATGCAAAACCTGAGCCAACTCACTATCCCCATTTGCTCTAAGGCCAGCCAGCAAATCTGTGGGAGTGATTTTAACCCACGGGGAGCGGCAGGCCCAGGGCTCTGGTTGACTGCAGATTCAGCCCAAGAATGCTCGGGCAGCTCAGCGCTGAAAGGCACCTTCAAACAGACCTCACGGAAGGCAAAACAGCTCTTCTTGACTCTGAACCAATTGCTCATTGAAATTCACACAAACACGTCTTCCTTTTCCTTCTTTGGGTCGTTCCCAGTTTCTTCGGGCACTGCAGGAACAAAGGGGAGTAAGGTCACATCATCTA
The DNA here is from genome assembly GCF_009761245.1 of Sapajus apella. NCBI lineage: Eukaryota > Metazoa > Chordata > Mammalia > Primates > Cebidae > Sapajus > Sapajus apella. The sequence goes on along the minus strand of NW_022436989.1, from coordinate 12,849,707 downwards.
ATCCCTGCCAAGGGAAATGCATCTAATAGCATGCTGGTGTGTCTGAAGTCAATGGATAAGAATCTCATTTCTAGACTCTTGGATTCAAAAGTATGCCTCTTAGGATGGAATCCTTCTGTGGCACTGGTTGACAGCTTTTTGGGGTTTCTAAAAAGCACGTGTCCAGTCCATTGTTTTCAATCTCCCAGGGCTGGGAGGCGGGGGGTGGAAGAAGCTAGAAGAGGAAACCATGCAAAAATCCATTTGGAAGCTGCAAATCAAGCCTAACAGCCTCTCCTGATCTGCTCACACATGGTGCCCAACCGGTGTTGCAGAGAAGAGGAAAGATTCCCCAGTCGGGAGGACAAGTGGAAGGCTAAGGGCTGGAATGGGGCGGGAGCTGGAACTCAAACCGGGAGAGGGAGGAAAGGCAGCAGGAGAAAAGATAGCTCCTTCGCAGGCAGCCCCTGCGACATGTGCCCCAGGGACCTAATGCCTCCCTCTGTGACGTCTCTGCACCCAGGCTCTGCTGCTGCTTCCCCAACCATTATCTCATTTGGGAAGGAAAAGAATGGTTTTCTAAAACCGGTGTCCATGTGAAGGCCGTCATGCAGTTGGTGGAGAGCCTTTCCCCACATAAGTCAGATTACAGCAGTCTAGATGTTTCCTAGCCCCAGTCCTTCTCACTGAAGAGGGTTCAAGGTGGGTGGCAAGGCAGAAGGGTGGAGGGAGAAGAGAAAAAGTTCTTGTTTGCCTTCAAACAAACCCCAAGACATGCCAGTTGTTTCAGTAGGTGAATTCCTACTTCGGGTAGTCCTTGAGAGTCACCAGAAATCCAGGAGAGAAATTGCACTGAGATTCCATTAATGTTGAAAAAAATAAAATTAAATGGGCAACACAAAAAGAAGGTGATCAGCCTGCCCAATGAGGACTGTGAGTCCAGCCAGAGTCCCTTGTACCAGTAGATCACATTGTGTCCATTTAATAATAAGGGGCACCCTCTGCGGAGGCTTCACCCAAGGAGTCCCGCCCCACCCGCAGGCTCGGGCGCCCGCCTGCAGACCTCGGACGCCAGCCAGGGTCTCGTTGTGCAAAGCCATCCACAGCCAGCATGGCCGTAATGAGCCCATTTCAATTGAAATGAGATCAATACTACTCATTTTTCTCTTGCTGGCTCCCGAATGATTCATGAATCTGAAAACTAGTTCATGAATCAGAGCAGGGTGGGGAGGGGGGGCTGAGGCGGAGGCAAGGGAACATTTGTGCAGTCGGCAAACCTCGATTCCTTTCATGAACCCAGCCGTGAGTTGCATAACGCTGGCCTGCCTGCTAGTTTAAACCAGTCTCTTCGGAAGCAGCTTTCAGCTTGACTTATTCACCTATTTTCCTTCTGGAAAGGGAAAGAATGACACTGGGTACTGATTGTGTGTCTGTCTCGGGATATTTTTTTGCTCTTTGTGTGTGAAGCTGTAGGTGCTTCCTGGACTAGGACATGTGTCCATGTGTGTGTGCATGCATGTGTAATGGTCTTTATGTGCACATCCTGTGTGTGTGTGTGTGTGTGTGTGTGTGTGTGTGTGCATGAGCGAGTAATGTGTGACCGGCCTCGGGCCCTTTAAACCTGAACGGGAGCCAAGTTCATTTCTCAGCGGAGTTTCATAAGGAAGCATGAGCTGGGGCAGTTGGAAACCACATCCCTGTGAGTGCTGATTACAGCCTACTAAGGAAAATGAGATTTTTATCTCACAGGAATTCAGTTATAAAAATAAAATACAGCGTCTGGCTTGATTCAGCTAAATGTACAAGCACTGGGGTGTTTTTAATTTAACAGAGAAGCTGGACAAGAAGAATGACCTAAAACATTGCATTTAAAGAAAGTCAGAGGCGAGGGGGAGGCTACAGGAAGTGAGTGGGAGTAGAGTCGTGTGTGTGTGTGTGTGTGTGTGTGTGTGTGTGTGTAGAGAGAGAGAGAGAGAGAGAAATGGAGGGAGAGGGAGGGAGGAAGGGAGGAGGGAGAGGGAGGGAGGAGGGAGAGGGAGGGAGGAAGGGAGG